>NW_014577071.1:682074-689390 GCF_000485595.1 Priapulus caudatus
GAGAGAGAGAGAGAGAGAGAGAGAGAGAGAGAGAGAGAGAGAGAGAGAGAGAGAGAGAGAGAGAGAGAGAGAGAGGTTCACCCACGCACGCACGCACACACAGATAATATGGAATAAATAATAGTGGCCGGTAACTACCATGTGCTACACAAATAAAATAAATAGACCAGCACTAAGTCTCATTAGGGCTCAGTTCAAGTCATAAATATACACCGACAACATTAATTCGTACGGAGAACATGCTTTGCAGTCATATATTATGTTGATAAGGGATAATAATATTGATTAGTAATAAGAACCGATGATGATCGATGGTAACCGCCAATAACCGATAATAACCGATGATAACCGATGATAACCGATGATAACCGATGATAACCGATGATTACCGATGATTGCCGATAAGACGCACCGCATATCTATTGCAACACTTTGGTAAATGTAATCAACTGAATTTCTGTTAATCGTCGAAAGACGAATTACCGCTCAACACACATATTCGAAGACCAATATTAATTAGATATTAACTAAAGCGGGTGTGTGGTATACATTGGGACATTATGTTTGCTTGAACTGTAGATCTATTCTATTCGCACTCGTATGTCCGACCTCTAGAAAGCACGGCTGAGTTGTAATATGAGAATCCATTTATTTCGTATTTCCTCACTCGCATTGAGCCTCATAGCATCTATTACATAATGCCGTGACCGCGGCCGCCACCACCGCCTTGACGTTCTTCATCGATTAATCTTCATACATTCACAAACGCGGGCTGATATAACGTACACCTATAGAAGTGTCTCGAGTCAATTGATAATGGGCTTCCGCTATTTGCGATGACATGACCGCCACTTTACGCCATCAGCGTGTTGAAGGACGAACTGATGTCCGTATCGTCCCTGCTTGAACATCACATCAGTAAAAATATGATTACGTTTGATATCGACAAAGCGTTAGTTAAACGCGCTATTCGCGTTTGATTTTTCTCGCCGAGCGAATCAGATTTTTTGGGCCGTGAAGCGTCGCGAAGAGAGTCTAAACAGAGTAGTAATCTATGTTGTTTAGCTTGGATTTTTTAAGGAAAAATCTTGGATTCCTCGGCGTTTTCTAAGAGCCTTCAGAATTTCGAGCGAAGTTCCATTAGGTCCTGCCGGAAACGAATCGATTTGATTCAGGGTCACTGGTCTTTGTTCGAAATGCACCACAGCTATCGCACAAAGCGACGTCTCGATTGGGTCGCCGCACGGTTTCATTGTTAAATTGGTATCAGCTAAGTATTATCGATCCACGTGTTTGTGGCTGGCGCACCCCACCCCGGCAAATAGTTCAACTCTGTTTCAAATCGAAGCAAATGTCAAGCAATCATGATTTATTAGTATTCGGTAATAGTGGCGTAAATAGCACATTCTGGGGAAACAGATCCGACCGAGCAGGGCTTGCCAGCTTTTCAAAATCGAACCCAAAAATTTAACTGCGATCATCCGCGTTTCACTTCGTTAAATATATATTATATACACCGAGGCGTATATATACGGAAGAACGGATGGGAGCGAGTATGCATACACATGTACATAATTATACATATACATAATATACATATACATATACATATACATATACATAATATACATAATATACATATACATATACATATACATATACGTATTACGTAATACGTAATACGTAATACGTAATACGTAATACGTAATACGTAATACGTAATACGTAATACATGTACATGTACATGTACATGTACATGTACATGTACATGTACATATACATATACATATACATATACATATACATATACATAATATATATATAGTTGGAAAATGTTATCAGACATCTATGACCAGCTATATCGCGTATAACTTTGTCAGTCTCCCATTCTCCATCTTAATCTCTTCCTCTCTCTGTCTCTTTCTCTCTCTCTCTCTCTCTCTCACACACACACACACACACACACACACACACACACACACACACACACACACACACACACACACACACACACACACTAATATATATATATTATTATATATATAATATATGGAGGGCGTTATAAATGAACAGAATAAAAATAAAAAATAACAATAAATAAACAGAATGTCAAAAAATACAATGACAATAATGACAATACAATACAATAACAAACGATGAGAGCAGTAAATGAAAAAAATAAATTTATTCATTATTAACCCGCATGACTATATATAAGATATATTATATATATATATAATATAATAAAATATTATATATATAATATATATAATACAACTAACGAAATGATGCATACAACATCAGTGTATATCTCCAAGCCAAGAGAATCACCAGCTGCCCAGCCTTAATGAATATGGTCGAGAGAAAAATAAATTCAGAAAATATGTAAGTGTATCACAGTGCACACGCACACGCACGACAAGCTCATACTCACAATACGCACGCGCCACCGCACACAACAATTCACGCACTGATGCACATAAACCCACGCAGCTCTCACAGCCCGCGCACAATAAAATATAATGCTAAATAAATACGAAATCTATTTACTACCAAATTCTTAATGTTTATATACTCTCTTTGACCTATTATTGCTATCATACGCCATGCTGGACATGCATTTCCAAATTGTGGCTTGTCTGTGAGTTTTAGGTGTGTGTCATTCCGTTGAAGTTTTGATTTCCATAAATGGTCCATGTTAAAATTGCATTGACTCCCGAAATATTTCGCGAAGGGATCATCCAAGCAGGATAAATATTTTTAAATAATTTTTAATATCATTGTTGCATCAGACCGGTCGTCAAGGGTCGCACGGCCGTTGCTAGGGCAGAATTTCCCAAGATGTCGTTGAAATGTTGCTTTAGTAACGTTGTTATGCAAAATAAAGCTTAGTGACATAGCTTATCGTCTTCGCCACGTTGGAAACCCCCCGGTAAGAGGTAAATGGGCACATTCCATACGGCGGTTTCGGAGGAGATACGTGAAATTACACGCGGTCGTTACAGTATTACTATATAGATATACACATACATATACATATACATATACATTATACATTATACATTATACATTATACATTATACACATAATACGTAATACGTAATACGTAATACATGTACATATACATATACATATACATATACATATACATATACATATACATATACATATACATATACATATACATATACATATACATATACATACACATATACCTGTAGGAATACATACGCGCGTGCGTGTCATCATCGGTCAGACTCATTGTCATAACGTAACGATGACGTCGTCGTCGACGCAAAATGTCACTTACATGTGATGTCACTTACAGTGATCAGAACTACGAGTCAACAGAACAGAAAGCACGCCTTCGGCCGCTTATTGTTTTCTTCGACGGCTTGTTGCGAAATGGCATGAAAACTGGCGCTGGCGGCGGCTAAAAAATTAATAAAAATAAGCGAGATAAGGGAGCGCGGGGACTATACAAGAACATGGGTGATGTACAGGGTAACAGACAATGGTTTTCACATCGTTTAAGACTTTGAGTGACTCCATGAGCAAATCCGGCGCAACAGGAAATCATAGGGACAGTCCATAGTACACGCACTATCTACGCCTTACATATGCTGGCATGCGTACGGCCCGAATCAAATGTTCCTATAATATTTTCCTGCCTAGAAAATTGTTACTACCTTACTCATCAACCGATTCATCGGTAAAAATATTCGGAAGGTATTACCATCCTTACAGTCGGCAACATAATATGTTTAACGTAATTTTAATGCACAAAATTCAAGATGTGTTTAGCGAATCAATTCTAACATGTACGCCACGTTCTACGACAACCACTCGACTTTAGCGAAGAGAATCGCTCATATACTGGTACGAAGAAGTGATTATGCTGAAGACGCATTTCATGAATAACTTGAAATTTTCGTACAACGCCTCCGAGGCGCGCATTTTCAATATTAACGACATTCGATACGCGGCATTGTTTCGTCAAATGTTGCGGATCAAAGTTTAACGTCACCCCGAGGCGCTGCGCTGTCTCGCTCTATACTATTTTTGCTTGTCGTCAATAAATTTACGCATCACGTAATTTGCGCAGCTCTTGTGCTTCCAGTGAAGTTTCGTTTTCCCCCCTTTTCCCGAGGCCACTCCATTATTCACTCTCGGACGAGCGCACTCAGCGCGTAAAAGCACCGGTTCGCTTTCGGCCGTTTAATCTACGATCGCAGGTTTTTTACTCTCTCTCTCTCTCTCTCTCTTAATCTAGGTAAAAATTACATTCGAAAATACGTCATTAACTCGATTGGAATCCATCTTGAATGTCAACTTTCATCGGCGAGTGCGCGGTTGACAATGATTGCCCTCGTCGACGGTCGGCACTTAGTTTTGGGCGCCTCGATGTCACCGTGCAGAGATGGCATTCATTTTATCATTGCCAGTGTGTATACTGCGGCTGGAACACGACGAGGTCGTTTATCGTATCTATAGCAGCCGATGTTGTGGACGAGCGCACAGAATCTGATCGCTCGCCGCACCCTTTTCATCGTTTATTTGTCTTGTTATGTAAATATCCAGAGGGTGGGAATTCTGAAGCTGTATTGTCTATGTGAGCTTCTAGGGTTATGATTGATGGAGACCGGGACGTCACTGCTGGTGTTTATATGCTGGTGTGTCAACTAGAACGCGATACCTTTACAGCGGGCTTGCATTAACGTGACGAAAGATATAATATAATAGAGAGAGAGATAGAGAGAGAGAAAGCGAGAAAGAGAGAGAGAGAGAAAGCAGGAGAGAGAGAGAGCGAGAGAGGGAGAGAGCGACAGAGAGAGAGAGAGAGAGGGAGAGAGATAGAGAGAGAGATAAAGAGAAAGAGAGAGAAAGAGAATGAAAGAGAGAAAGAGAGAAAAAGAGAGAGAGAGAGAGCGAGAGAGAGCGAGAGAGCGAGAGAGCGAGAGAGCGAGAGAGCGAGAGAGCGAGAGAGCGAGAGAAAGCGAGAGAAGGGGAGAGATAGAGAGAGGAAGAAAGAGAAAAATAGAGAGAGAAAGAAAAAGAGGGAGAGAGAGAGAAAGAGAAAGAGAGAGAGAGAGAGAGAGAGAGTGAGCGAAAAGTCAGTGTCGTTAAAATTCAGAAATGTCTAGGTGATATATGTCGTCGTTTGTGTAGAAGGGTCAGAAAATGGTCAACTGAATACTATTAAAAACTATACTATTATTTATAGATTATAATTCGTTGACGTTACCGTTGGTATGCTATCTACGAATTTAGATAAAATTCTCGTCATCACATAAAGAACCCAACTATCTATCCAGTGAGTAGGGTCGCGCAGGCTCTATATCACCTAGATATCAATACGGTTTTTTTCTTCAAATTGCCATACTATGCCTCCACTATTCAATTTCTCTATTTCATATCTTCAACCAATTTTTCGTATTCTACATCCACCACAGTTAGATCTCTACATCTTTCCCCTACCAGTAAGTTTAAATTTACTGCCAGTTTTCCTTCCACTACTTTTCCCACCACCATGGTTTCCCACCCTGTTTCTATGACCACGTTTCGCTACGCCACGTCTATCTGCACCAGATATCCCTATTTTGTCTCTACTACCATCGGGTTTCTTCATCTAACCTTTACCACCAACCCTTTCTAGACCATCTTTAGCACGCGGTATGAATGAATACCCTATCGGTACCATCATGTCTTTCTATGCTATCTCTTCCACTATCTTGTTTCTCAAGCGGACACATCTTTTCTCCTGGCTTTCATTGAATTCCTCGATTTATCCTGGAGTAATTCCGTATGTTTGTCCATCTATCCACCTATCACTCCATCTATCTTTGAGTCCGCACGATTCGTCCCCTCTTTCCATTGTTTGTCAAACGATGTGTATATGATAGGTTAATGTGTCAAATCTGGGTGCTGGTAAAAAAACGACTTGCATTGTTTTGCTCTGATATATCACGCGTTAATCGCGTAGCACACGTGCTTTTCAAACACATCGCTGTTGTTTAGCTATGTTATCACATTCGCGCGTTATAGAGTAATGCTAGCTAACTAGCACGATGTTTACATCTCTATAACGCGGCATGGCTCAATAGGCTACGCCGCGGGGAACTAAAATGTTTTCATTTACGGGCGAGTAGCACATGTGACTGTAATAACACTTTCGATTCAATCACAACGTGCCACTAGAAATGTTCACAAACAAGGCTGGATGGTTTAATATCATATATATATATATATATATATCAACAAGCTATTTATCAGTCCTGGTACTATGTTGTGTGGAGGAAATCGTATTTAAGTTTCAAATAAAATCATAAATAACTACTCTTCACAACAATTATTTAATCTAATATGGATGAGAAAATGGCATTATGACGGAAGATATTTAATGTCACGGTTACTTAAAAGAAATCTGTATGAGAAATCTCTTTGTATAAGAAATCTGTTTCTCCCAACCTTCTAGAAATAAATCACAGTGACCGTGAACAGCGACTTGAAGTATTTGGGCGCTTCTTTTTATCGTATATAGCCAAGCCTAAAAGTCTTCTTCGAGTGATGGGGATGGACGTCATCAATGCAAGAATGATCACTACTGGTGGCAAAACTAGCAGAGAAGCTGTCAGATTGAACTATGGAAAAACATTTCAACCAATTTAAAAACAAAATGTACGACAGGCATGACGTCAGATATCAAGCAAATGAAATTTGATCGCTTCTATTTCCACGAGGCTGTCGTGAGAGAATGGCACGAAGCGCGCACGCAATTTCGTTTAAATTGGTAATAATAACGCACGCATCTCGGCAACGGTTGGTCGGTCGGTTGGTTGGTTAAGCTGCCGAGCGGGAAGTGTAATAAATTTAACATGAATTTTCGCTCGGTTCGTGCTAGCATCAGCTGCGTATTTTTCCTTCGTTTCAGAACACTCGTTTCGCTCCTATTGTGAAATACGAGCTGCGACTGCCGCGTGCGCTGCGTGGGGTTTTCCCTTGAGCCGGCCTAGCTTCCGTATATCACTCATCGTTAAATATGGAACGCCGTGCACGTCAAAACGTTGATCTTCCCGGGATGGCACGCACATCAAGTATTTATCCCCCCGATGCTCTGCTATGATGTTTTTAAACGACGCTAATGGACTTGTCAACTATAGGAAATATTATGGAGAATGTCCCACTCTTTGACGCGGTAGCGTCCATGCTCTCACGGCCACACTCTCGCTCCGACGCACTTTTTCTAGCCCACGCACCGCAGCTCAGTCTCTCTCTCCCCCTTCTCTCTCTCTCTCTCTCTCTCTCTCTCTCTCTCT
>NW_014577071.1:695501-700866 GCF_000485595.1 Priapulus caudatus
GCACGCACACAAAAACAAACACAAACACGCATACCAATACGCACACGCACACAAAAACAAACACAAACACGCATACCAATACGCACACACACACACACACGCGCATGTACACGTCATTCTATGAAAGATAACCAGTGCACGAACTTACATCGCCTCGGTTGTAATGAGTGTTCGATATTAGATTAGTTTAATAGCAAGGTTGTAATCGCGTCACCGCAAAACCCACCCACAACACAATGGACCCGGGGTAGAGTAGAATTCGTTCTTCAACAAGAAGCTGTGAAGCTCAGACATCGACCCCCCCCTCCCCGAAAGAACGCGATGAGATGAGCGGACTCAAAGTTAAGCCGCGGTCAAATCGGATGCGGGAGAGAGAATGCGCCTAGGCGACACATCCTTCCACATGCTTGCTTCCACTACAGCGAGCGTTCTACAAGTAGCAGTAAACACCCGGCGGGGCAGATCTGCTGCTGACAATCGGGTGTCAGATAGGCGTGTGATGACGACAAAGGTCAAGAGAAATTAGATTAACGCTTTCATTCTACTGGGGTTTGGTATTTCTCCAAATGCGTGGGCCGCGTTTTTGGCATATACACACTCATTAACGAAGTCGTGTGTAGAAGTTTGAATAGGAGAAAAACAGAAAACACGTGCTCGCTGTGTGCTTATAGTTTTTAATATATTTCAGTAGGAAAGAACTTCGGGTGTGAAGACCAGTACAGCACCATCGCAAATAGAATTTCTATATAATGATCACGAAGAAGCAATTTCTGGTTAATGGAAGATGTGGTTTATGAACCATTATGTTTTTGACTAATTAGAGGATGTCACCAATTAGTAGCAATTACGCCCCAAGCAGAACATTAGCGAAAGCTCGTGTGCGTGTAGCTTCTATGCTAAACAAAAAGATCTTGCACCTCGCTGTTACTACATGTACGTTCGCATCAAGCACGGCTGAATTCACGCGCTGATATTCGCGCATGTCATGATGAAGCACAATGCGACACAGTCATCCGAAAAGCGTCAGCGAAGATGAAGGAAGAGAAACGGGGAGAATTCCGCGCATTTCATCTGCTTTCAAAGCGATGACGTAACGCGTTCGTCGCTCGCAAACGAGCCGCTGGGCTTCTACCCCTACTCCCCTTCTAAATGCCACATCAGAGCGTTTCTTTCGTATAGTTTTTCTTTCTTTTTTTAGTTCTTTACAATACACAGCGGGATATTCGCTGCTCGATGCAGCAGCAGTAGTAGCAGCAGCTGCAGCAGCAGCAGCAGCAGTAGCAGTAGTAGCAGCAGCAGCAGTAGCAGCAGCAACAGCAGCAGCATCATCATCAGCAGCAGCAGCAGCAGTAGCAGCAGCAGCAACTGCAGCAGCAGCAGTAGCAGCAGCAACTTGTGGGCTTTCTGTCTCTCATCGTAATTTTTCGTTCCGCTCGTCCTTCTCCCTCGCTATTACTGTCATTTTAAGAAGAAGATCATCGATTCTTTCCTCCGGCCCTATCACTGCTCCCTCTCACATGCATTCCTTTGTTTCCTTCCCTCTTTAACTATATAATTATAAACCTTTCGATAACCAATATATCCGCCGAGATATATAACCGACGAGTAGCTCTTTATCAGTAGGTATTCGCGTGTTTGTGGTTCAGAGTAGCATTGAAGCAGTTACATGTATATCTTCAGAACGGTGTCTATGTCGCGTTATATAGACCAATATGTACGTCGAACATGTGGAAATTTTCGGAAGGGGAGGAGAAGTTGCATGCCTGCTGTCGCACGGCACGTTAGGGACTGAGTGACTTGACGACAAAATCTAAATGTATATTCTAAGGAATAGGAGATTAGCATATTGTTCCGATAAAACTAATCAACCTAATGCAAGCAGAGAAAAGCAAATAAGGCGCTCTATGCAAACAGGCTTAATTCACAGCTGCCAACTTTTTTTCTCCGATAAAAGCGCAAGATTGCCCGAAAAAATACAAACGACGTTGAGTGGCATGTTTCTAAGCGCGTGCCAATCGCGTGTACCGAGTAAAGGATGAGTGAATCTATCATTTAACAGCTCGACAGATGATTTTAATCCAGCTGTCTTACTCGCCGTCTCACGTGGCGTATATGGATATGTCAGCTGTTATGTGCGCATACATCTGTACGCGCGCGCGCTCACAAACATGTACGTTTAAACACGCACACACGCACGAACGCCCATACACGCGCGCTCGCACACACATACACAAACACCTACGCTCAAACACTCACGCACGCAAGCACGTGCAAATGCCCACACGCACGCGCACACGCACGCAAGCACGCACGCACGCCAGAACCCGCGCCCGCAAGCACGCACGCACGCAAGAACACACGCACGCAAGCACGCACGCACGCAAGAACACGCGCCCGCAAGCACATACGTACGCAAGAACACACGCACGCAAGCACGCACGATCGCCCACACGCACGCACGCAAGAACACACGCACGCAAGAATTCACGCACGTGCAAAATTTTATTAGCATCTCGTAGGTTGCAGGACGTCACATTGCGAAGTATGCCTGTAGCCGAGTCTGTTTGGCATCACAGTATCCTAATGTCACCCACCATTACGACACGACACGCCCAACAGAGCAGCGCAATAATAACCACTGCTGTCAACGTCACACATATCGCACGTCGGCTTCGGACCTAAACATCGGAAACTCTTTTCCTGTCACTCGCCTGTCAAGCGTCACTGGTGTTAATTTCTCAAAACTAGCAGCTCGGTAAAACTTGGATGGGAGCTTGAATTCGTAATGACATCGAGGATTATGGCGATCGAGTTGGGAGGAAGTCGATTTCCTTTACCCAGCATCTGTAACAACGTCTGTGCCAGTAAGATGGGGTTATTAATCTCACAGGTACACCGATACATATTAATCTCACATGTACGACAGCTCCTTATACATTTCTATCATACACCACCCGTATACACGCATTAAACAGTATAATATATATATATATATATATATATATCAGATGTTTTCTGCAGAGCTCTTGCGTTCGCTCCCCCTGTGGTCGCTTCATCGAATAAAGTTTAGGCCGAGATATGACTACCTAACATTTGCAGGGGGTATATATTTAATCTCGGTGGATATCGTGTAAGCGATATCAATATTGCTGGTGAAGTGCGCTAATGCTGTTAAGCAAGATCATTGTCAGGAAATTCAGTCGTAAGACTAAGGGTAAGACGCCAAAACAAAGGGTTAATAGCATGCTGGTACTCTCTCTCTCTCTCTCTCTCTCTCTCTCTCTCTCTCTCTCTTTATCTCTATCTCCCTCCCCCTCTTTCTCTCTTCTCTCACTCTCTCTCTCTCTCTCTCTCTCTTCTCTCTCTCTTCGCTCTCTCTCTCTCGCTCGCATCTCTTTCTCTCCTCGTCTCTCTCTCTCTCCTCTCTCTCTCTCTCTCTTCCTTGGCGTCTATACTTAGACCACCCAGGACGAGAGCGGATATATTATTTTGTTTTATGTTATTTAAGGTGGATTAGGAGTGATCCCGCACGTCGACGAAGCTAGAATAAAGTTTAGGACTGGCTTGCTAAAATTTTATAAATACGACCACGATGCGATAAAACGGCGAGGTTAAAGAACCATCTGCACGGCAGTTTTTTCAGCCTCATTTACGATAACCAGCTGCATAAGCTATTATGTAAGCTATGTAATAGCGTATGTAAAAGCTATTATGTTATTATGTAGGTATATTATTTGACTAGAGACACGGCAAGAGGCCCCGCCCAAGAGGCAAGTGTATTACACGCCAAAACTTGATACATCTTATACGGTAGTGCATTAGGATAATAGGAAAAACGATTGATACTTGCTTTGTTATATTGTTTCTTTTAACCACGTTCACCAAGAACAACGTTAGATATGCTTGTAGGTATAAAAGAAGTTGCTAATCATACACATATAGCGTGTATATGTAGTAGCCACATTACAGTCATGGTTTTTGAAGCGCAATTTTCGATAGCGAGAAGCTAATAGTGGTCTCCAGTCACCGACGTATCCATGCCTTAGTTAATCGGTCATAACGTTACAGTTATTCTACGTTTAACATATATGTACTTATATACATATTTTGTACATCATTTGACGCAGCTGGAACTGCTTGCCCACCTGTTGGGAATTTTGCGATCACCAGTATCTAGGCAACGAAACATGAATATTACTTAGCGTGATTTGAACCTATATGTTACGTTATACTTACGTTGGGGGTAGTTATCTTTGCGGGAATTTAATAATCGGCAGCATTTAATACTTGTGTAGGTTGATTCAGTGCTCTTCTGCCCTGTCTCGGTGCAGATTTCTGACCTACAGAGAGAGAGAGAGAGGGAGAGAGACGAGAGAGAGAGAGACGAGAGCAGGAGAGAGGAAGAGAGAGAGAGGAGAGAAGCAGCACAGGGAAAAGAGAACGAGAGAGTAGAGCACGCGCGACGCGAAGAAGAGAGAAGAGAGAAGAGAGAGAGAGAGAACGAAGAGGAGAGAGAGAGAGAGAGAGAGAGAAAGAGAGCATCGCGAAGGCAAGAGAGAGAGAGAGACGAGAGAGAGAGCCGCGAGAGAGAGCAGAGAGAGAAAGAGCAGAGAGAAAGAGAGAGAGATAGCAGAGAGAGAGAGAGAGAGAGAGAGAGAGAGAGAGAGGAGAGAGAGAGCGGAGCGAGAGCGAGAGAGAGAGAGGAGAAGCAGAGGAGAGAGAGAGAGAGACTGAGAGAGAGAGAGGAGGAGAGAGAGAGAGAAGAGAGATGTATAATCAGTTTTGCCCTTACTGTCACTTGCTCGATGCACACGCCAAGTACTTATTCAAGCACAATGCGAATGAATGGGGTAAGAGTGGCAATGGTTGTGCGTCCACGTGTCTCCACTCGGCCCTTGATGTAGATTTTGTGACGAGAGTATATACCTCGTTTTGCTTCCTATCTGTCATTTGCGCATTGCCACAAGCAGGCACTCACACCATAGGCTGGTAGTTGACTGAATACACGGCGTATTCTAACAGTCATACATTGCATGAACAGAATGTCCCATAACTCGTCCTCGAGTTAACTCAGGTTTTAACCGGCGGTAGGATCGGGCAAATTCTGACAATTTTTAGTGCAGACGTCCCCGCCATAGTCAGCCGTTTGCTTTATTTAAAAAAATTATTTACAAAACCTATAACCTCCACCAACACTTTATAACTTTTTTTCTCTCTAATAAACTTGTGTTGGCGTGCATACGTTACTAGCGCACATGCATGTAAAGTTATTATTTAACAAACCTTTATCAACGCTATAGAACATACATATACTAAATACAAGGTTTTATAGCCTCACATACATACCTATTCATTAAATGGTATT
>NW_014577071.1:701869-710560 GCF_000485595.1 Priapulus caudatus
AAAGGAAGGGAAGATGGTGTTGAGGACATACCCGACTCGGGTAGGGTGAGCATTAACCCCGAAATATCCGATACGCGGGCGGGCAAAGACATGTCCGATACAGAAGACAGGTTGGAAGAGCTCGCAGCAGAACTTCCTGTGCAGCCTGATGACAGTGGCAGGTTGCCTGTAGTAACTGCCGATGCGGCCATCGCAATAACCGTCTTACAGTGTCCCTAGGATTGACACACAAGGCTATCTGACCGATTCGTCCGTGGAGTGCAACTTGCGTGGATGAGAATTGCCTTACGTGCCTGCTCTTCGGGGTTACTGTCCGTAACCAGCCGAGGCTAAGGAAAGGGTAACGCCCTTCCTTTTCCAGCAACCGGCCAATTCATCCAACTACCCGTGACACCTAGCTATGCCTAGCGTGCGGTATGTTGCTCACAGACCGCATAACGTTAATAGTTATGGCGGGAACTGTCTGACGTGATGTTATGGCACAGACTGCACGGTTTTGCCAATAACCGTGGCGGGCAAGCTCTTGATGCCCGGCCTGACAACACGCCCCGTGCTCACTCAGGAAAACCGAAATGACGTGGACCACACGCCATACGCTTCCCTAGCTGCCTCTTATGGGAAACATAGATAGGCCCATGCCTTCTCCGAGTCCTGCGGACTGGATCGGAGACCTGCTCAAGGCTGGCACCACGCGAAGAAGGAATAACCACCGCACTCTCCACTGGTATGACGCCTGCCAAAGAATGCTTTCCGCACGTGAGACCGATTGAACACAGGCACGGGTGAGGATCACACCTCTCCGTCGGTATACGACGCCTGTATATCGGGTAATGGTGGGCCTGACGAAGTCCGTCAAGTACGAAGGTTGTTCCGTAATGGGATTCAGGCGAATACTACCTTACCTCTGTCCGAGTCGAAGCAGTGGCGCCCCTTTCCGTTCGAGTAAGCGCTCTTGGATAGAGACGTCTGAAACCCGGACACCCCCATTGCCAGTGTAATGGTTTGTTCGTGGCAAGGGGGAAGAGTGATCACTAACCTCCCACGTGGCAATTCGCGCGTGGTAGTGATTCATTGCATAGACAGTAAACGAGGGTAACGTGAAACACACGCTCCGAGACCACGTGGCACCTCCATGCACATAGGTACTCGGAACAGGCATGTTCTTACGGGGGGTTCAGGCTAGGCTCGCGGGAGTGTTTCTCCGGAGCTATGGCCGCCCCGTTAAAAGAAATGCCCCTGCGTGGAATTGGTTGCTACCAGTGTGGCTTCGATGTGGCTTGGCAAGGATCGGAAAGGTGATTCACCCGCTGAGTGCTCTCGCCGGAAGTGGAGAGATGAGTTGCATGGCTTCATTCTCCCAACCCATATAAGCTTGGCCGGTGCTCACCCGCAACCAAGGATGGCGAACTCAGAAAATCTCCTCGATTCGGTGCTGCAGCTAGACGATCGATGCATGGAAACAGAGCCATGGATAGGCTCACCGGTGTCTACCGGGCTGGAGATAGAACTCTCGGAGCCCAAGGCGGGTCCTGTGTTCTCTGCCACCACCGTGGGAAGGACTGCGTCTTTCATCGGAGAGTCTTCCCGGAGCAGGAGCCCCTCGCGGGGTCATCCTAGAATTATACGACGTGCGACGCCTTCTCCATCAGCCGGCGCTAGAGGGTTGTGCCCAGGCCGAGCTTCGTTCAGCGCGGTGCCAGTCAACGCCTCGCTGGTACCAACGGCCCGCTGGTCGTGGTGCGGAGCGTGCTTTCTGCCGACATACCACGCGGGAGAGCACGAACAGGAGTTCCACTGCCGTACCGGGACCACTCATGCTTGCCCGGTGAAAGACTGCCGTTTCCGGACGCCGGTGAGTCTTGTCTACAGGATGGTCCAGCACCTGAGCCGAGTCCACCAGGTGCGGAGGAAGCACCCATCTGCAGCGTCTAGCGCCTGGGCGACGACGGCGGACCCTCCTACGGCCCACAAGCGTGCGGGTGCGGGATATCTGCTGCCGTTGAAGGGAGTGACGATTCCAGACCCAGACCACTTCCGAGGGCAAGCGAAGGTAACACGCGTGGCAACAGCGGAGGGCTCTGCGAAGGAGGGGCGTGGCAGGAAGCGACGAGCCTCACCCTGGGATTCGCGGCGAAGAGGAACCGGCGCTCGAGCCGGGACTGCTTTGCCGCCGAGGCGGACATACGCACATGGAAGTTGCCACCGCGACTCGTAGAGCAGCAGCCTCGGCCTCGCATTGGGCTAAGGATGCAGATGTCGGCTGCGGAGCTCCGTGTGGCGGAGAGCATGATGGAGGCTCGGCTGCTAGACGATATCTATTGTTTTTATATATATTATGCACGCCTGTAGTATGTCGGTTGCTCCGATATAAAGCGGCATGATATGTGAGGTAAATAATGTATATAATTCAGAAGCGCTATTCATAGTGTGGAGGCACATTGGCAGGAAAAGATGTAAACATTACAAACTTTAACATACCGGAGCTTGCTGATGTAGTTGGTGATTGTAGCTGCTTATTCACACTGGCTGCCGCACATATGTGTACACTACTGGTCACTGTACTTCACAGTAATTCGGCGAGTTTCATGTGCATCCGTCTCGTATGCTGCGGTTTATTTGACTGGAGTATGATTAATGGTAAGCGGACAGGCTGCAGGTGGCGCTCTCTATCTAGTAGCGCTATTATTGCAGCTAGTTTCTTATAAAAAATTTCTGGGTCACGCCCCGGCCCAGTGTTGAACACTGGCCGCAGCGCTTACTACCCAAGGACCACGGCCGGAGCCGCTATCCATTCGCCCGTGCCGACAGGCGCAATTGCTACTATTTGAATGTTGGATATATGCGCTAGCCTTGTATCTCCATAGTGAGTTTCACATGGTTAGGACAGGTAAAATGTATCCTGCCTCACCGGGGTTTGAACACGTAATCTTTTCGGTACGGTTTCTCCGGCCTACCGATTCGGCCACAGAGGACGTGTTTAAACGTTATATATTTTGTGTATAGTGTAATAGTTATTTGGAGAGGTAATACGGTTGACCTATGCTGCGTCATGGGTTCATTTCGCGCTGCTCCTACACGTGTATTGTGCCGGTGCAATTGATATAAATGAATGTCATGAATTTAAATGAATAATGTAAAAGTAAATTTTAGTTTGCCCCGTGCTATGGTGTTTTGTTGTTACCAGTGGCGTCTAGTTTGACGTAGATGCATTGTTGTAAAGTTTTTGTCACGCGGGCTGGGGTTGCGTACGGTGTTGTTCGCAACGGGTGAGTACCCGCCCGTTGTTGCAAGCCGTCCGGGCCTCACTGCGATGCGGTTTCAGTATTGCTCTTTATGTATTTGAATTGTATATAAGTCACGCGGTTTTTGACATATTATTGGGCAGACCGCTTTTGTTGTGAACCCTCGTACGAGTCTTGCCGAGTCAGCAAGACTCGGAAAAAGGAAGGGGGTAATGTAGCGGTCAAGGGTCACCAGGATCACGTGATCCGCGTTCCAACGGGATTTGGATGTAAGGTTTCACCTACGTCACGCGACTTGAATCCCTGTATCTTGTTTGATGGTTACGTGGCATAACCACGTGACTACGTCACGCGACTTGAATCCCTGTATCTTGCTTGATGGTTACGTGGCATAACCACGTGACTACGTCACGCGACTTGAATCCCTGTATCTTGTTTGATGATTACGTGGCTTAACCACGTGACAACGTGGCTTAACCACGTGACCACTGTTAGTATATATAAGCTGCTGTTTCTCGCAGTTGAGGAGAACACTGGAGGGAGAGCACTGGTATTTCTCTCCAGGTGCTCCGAGATACACAACGCGAGGATCAGCGAGTGGTAAGATAAACGATTACGCTTTTTCACTCCTGGACTCACCCTCTGCCCGGTGCTTACTGACGGCTTGACCGTCTCTGCACGCAGGCATGCTATGTGTGTGTGTGTGTGTGTGTGTGTGTGTGTGTGTGTGTGTGTGTGTGTGAGTATGTGTGCGCGCGCGCGTGTATGTGTGTGCCGTTCAACTATATAATAGCCAATAACTGAAGCAGAACTGAACTTGATATAGATTGGTTAGATAATGATGCGTGTAAACACTGTAAAAATTATTTGCTAAAATTGCATTATTTTATTACAGTCCATCAGTTATCGCTTCAGTTTTTTCCATTGGCACTACCCGTGAACTTATTGTATCCTCTGGATTCATATTTGACATGATTTCTCATCAGAATAATAATGGCGCTGCATGTGGCGTAAATAAATTGTTCCCGCGGTCTGTCCGAAAATGGCTCTAAATGGTTGCGCCACTTTCTCTTTCATAGAATGCATTTTTATTCCGGTTGCATGACATGACTTCGACGTATTTCCTGATTTTAATGAACAGTAATGCATTACTTATGGCAACTGCGTCTTTTATAATCGCAACGTGTAAAGATGAGCTATATAATTAGGATGCCTTGGAATCAATTATTGGCTATATGCTAGAATATCGATCCCGTAATCGCTGACATAACACTGAAAAAATCACTTACTGATTCTTCTTAGATGACAACATTTGTCAATTTTCTATTTTATCATTAAGAATTCTTCTACTCGGTGTATAACGATTTATCTACAATAAATCATAGTCTAAAAGTGTGGCGTGAATCAGGCTCGAGTCACGGGAAAATTCAGCCAGTCTGTAAATACGTTTTTTCCTAATAATATTATTATGAAAAACAACCTTTATACTATTACCTATTATATATAGATATATAATAAATTATATTAAAAATTTAGAAAATATAGTGTAAACATGCAGTATACAAGAACTCAAACTCGTGCGTAAATTATATTACCAGTAGTTTATTTATGCAATAACAAATTTCTAGCAACGTCAACAGATTTGTACGAGTTGTGTAGAGCCAGAATCTCGCGTTGCGGTTTACAAACACATATGGTGTTGTTGTTAGTTGTATATGTGGCAAACGAGGGGTAAGCAAGCACGGCCTCACAAATGCGTGCGGCTCAGAGGGTATGAGGCTTGCCTTTGTATTCCTTGGGAGATTGATTGCTGCCACCAGCCTCGCTGGCCGAAACCGGACCAGCCGAGAGGTGTACGTGAAACGCCACGAATCTTGCGAGATCCGCACCGCACACGCTTGCTATAACAATCGCTATATAATTATGAAATACGGATGTAACCGAAATGTTTATTTAGAGCTTATAGTTTTTAGTTATTAGTTATAGTTATTAATTATAGTTATTAGTTATAAAAACGGTAAATCTGTTGGATTTCTGTCCGATCGGTCCGATTTTGGTCAAAGTGAGAATGATCTCGGTGGGCGTGGATTCGGGGATGGCTAAACTAATAGCGAGTTATATAAAGGGACGCGCTACGCCTAACGAGTAGAGTGTGTGTGTTGAGTGTATTCCTGAAAGTTTGTTTTAAGTACTTAATAAGACTTGCTCAGATTTAACACTGTCAACATTTCTCCGCACTTCACCGTGAACCGCACTACGCGTTTATAATAGTATATTAAAAATTTATATTAAAAATGAGATTATAACCTGTGCTAGATTATAATAAAAACGCACATATGCGGTAAGTAGACAACGTAAATCGTACAACAAGGTACGATAATCTTTTCTATTGTTTATTTGATCTTACTGCGATGTGAACTATGTTTTCAGAGATGACATGGCGGCAGGAGTGAATAATATTATATTATTATAATCTATTATTATCCACTTTTGATGACGGCGGTCCGCGCGCCCAGCAACTGATTAACTGACAGCTTACTTTCTACTGCCGGCGGGGCAGTGACCGCTAATTTTTCTCTGGTTCCCGAAGTCACCGCCAGGGGCGAAAGCTGATTTCCGCCGAATTGAATATGCGCAGGGAACTAACGAATGTTATTATAGCGGGACAACATAGTCCATAGCAAGGTCCATGTGTTGAGAGAATGGTTGGCAGGCTGCGCATGTGGTCTTGAGGCAACAGACATTTTGAGCATTAAATATTACCAACCATGAAGCGCATTAACTAATGATTAATTAGTTAATTACTTAATAGTTAATTAGTTAATTCCTTAATGGGATCTTGATATTACAAAATTGCATCATCACACCGTAACTGTCTTGGTGCTTGCGTATGCGTGCGCGTGATCGAGTGTGTCATGCGTAACACAGCGAGTGCGTGTATAAACGACACCGCACAGTGAAACAATTTCTTATATTATTCATAACCAACATGTTCACATCGCCACTCCTAAAGATGTTTTTTGTTTTCTTGCTCGAGTTAATTGCATAGATTCAACGGAAATGTTTATCTTGGTAGATGCTGAACTTTCGCTGACAGGTATTATACCACCTATGCTAAAATAGATCAAGCTGATTAAGCTAAAATAGATTAGGTTCCCCCTACTGTTCCTCCTCCCTAATTGGGCATCTTTAGATAGTCATGTTTATTTATAGTATCAGTGCATAATTATCACATGATAACGGTTATTATGATATAGACTTGGCTATAATGCTATAATATATTATACTACGGCAAAAAGGAAGAGAATCGGTCTCCCCTCGGAAAACGAAAGGAAAAGTAATACATTTGTGTTTATTTTTTACGTTTCTTTATTCATTATTTTAGCACTATATCTGTACTAGCATTTATTTCAACGAATCGCATAGACTTATATTTCACAAAACTATAGTTTGGTCTGCAGGGCGACGAATTATTTCATACATTCACACGACTGTATCACTCTAGTATCAAAGCTACTGTATACATAACAACGACGGCACACAGCATATAGAATATTTCTGCGCCGTCTGGCCAAATTTCCGGTCAGATTTGTATCGAAACACTTATATCTTAATTATTACCATGTTCATTAATTACTTCCTCGGTCGGATTATGGAGCTCTAATTTATCAGCGCGGGGCTTAGTGTATCTTGCTGTACTGTAAGAAAACACGAGAGCGTGATCAAATTGGCATACGTAGCAAGAAATCCTTCCCCATTTCACGTACATTCAAACGCAGTAACCCCATCGGAAACATATCTTATATCTATATTTAAGACTTTCTCGGTTGCGACAATAGAGCGTTGTAACTCAGCTCTATGCGCCCATGATTAATGCGACATTCTGTCCTTCTAGTTACCACAGTGCCACACACGGGCATGTGAATGGCTGTACTAATAATGAAAATCATTAACATAATTAAGAGGAAGCTGCGTGAACTCGATGAAACCATAATAGATCCGGGCGATCGAATAATAATTAAATGAGTCGATCAAAAAAGTGGGGGTCTGTTTATAGTAATTTCAGTGTATATTTTCGTGGCAAATCCTGTTTCGGAAATTGAAGTTGGAATCGATTTTTTTGCCGATGAAATCAAGCGGAAAAGCGTTGATTAAAATTCTACACACAATTGACTATTCGTGACCGTCACAGTGCTATTGCTTCCTCGAATCACTTCTAATAAAATTAATATACTCTAAAATGTGCAAAACCAGTCACCCATTTACATGGACAGTCGTAAACATCTGGCACACATGCACAGACACAACCACACACGTACACACACACGCGCGCGCGCGCACGCACGCACGCATACACACACACACACACACACACACACACACACACACACACGCACACACACACGTCACGACCACCAAGAGCTAGCTTACTGACCGTGCAGAAATGTTCAGTAAACCGTCCGCATCCGACTGTTGAGACTATATTAAACGGCTTACGATATTAAAAAAACCGTCACTCTGTTTCGCGCAGCTGCGACCGGGCGCCGAGTCATTAAGTTCAGAACTGATGATACGGATCAAGTTTATTGGCTTACACGCAAATCCGCTGAAGTGTCAAAACAAGCAGAGAGTAGCGAGGATTTATCATGGCTTTACAAACGGGTTTAATTTCTAAATCAATCCTGGACTTCTATCGCTCGCGCGCGCTTAAATATTACGCTCTCTATCAGATGGATGAAACACTATATGTAAATATTCCGCTGGCTCGCATGAATCAATGAAAACTAACGTCAGAATGCATTCCCCGGGAGACGGAACGCCGGCGAAAATTTACCCAAAAATCAGCCAATGTCTTCCGAGACTAACAGAAAAAAACGCGAATTCATGAAAAACATAATCAGATGGTAATAAGTTGTAAAATTAGATTTCGCGTTTTCCTTTTCCAATATTCATCGCGGGCGCAGCCTTGCCGCTCGACCTCAAGGGACCTCATGTCCATCGCCGCGTTTCCACAGAAGATATACGATAAAAACAACAGCAACGCACGCGCGCACAGCCAGATCCGCTGGAATTTCAGAGTAAATGTTCCATGCTTATCTTCGTATATATTCCCTGTTTTTCGGAAGCGCGCGATCTTTGGAGGAAAGACTGTGATACGGTTGATGAGTTGGCAAGATATAGCCCATGCAGGGGTTTCACGGACCGCCGTATCTCAGTCGGCTATATATACTGTAATATCGATTGATGGTGAAAGCTTTCGCCAAACAAGAATATGGCTTTATAGACGCCCCGAATGACTGCATTAATAGCAACAACAATACATATTTAATACGAAATTTGTTGTAAAATTTTATACGAAAGATTTCACCGCATGCAAGTATATATAAATATATATATTTATATTTATTACGATAATTGCACTTTTATCTATTCATCTATCTATCTATTT
>NW_014577071.1:716757-724057 GCF_000485595.1 Priapulus caudatus
ATGAAAATGAAAATGAATTTGAAATGAAAATGAATTTAAAATATAAATGAATTTGAAATGAAAATGAAAATGAATTTGAAATGAAAATGAATTTAAAATATAAATGAATTTGAAATGAAAATGAAAATGAATTTGAAATGAAAATGAATTTGAAATAAAAATGAATTTGAAATGAAAATGAAAATGAATTTGAAATGAAAATGAATTTGAAATGAAAATGAATTTGAAATGAAAATGAATTTGAAATGAAAATGAATTTGAAATGAAAATAAATTTGGAATAAAAATGAATTTGAAATGAAAATAAATTTGGAATAAAAATGAATTTGAAATGAAAATGAATTTGGAATAAAAAATATCCATAGCCATCTCGGCCACCATACTACTGTACGCTTCACTATACTAAATTATACTAGTTGCCATATTGGTGAAATATCGACGTACCGGAGCTACAGGCTCTATACCTAGTAGGGGAGCTATAAGAGCTAAAAATCAGATGAATTGTGCACTTTTTGACAAAAGCATGAAAATTGGCACACAGGTAGTTTATGATATGTACATTCATATAATATAACTATACTATACTAAATTACACTAGCTGTCACATTGGAAAAATGTTGACGCTAGCGATACTGGCGGTAAAGTACGCATTTTCATCAAGCCCACACACCCGAGCAAAACGTACGCTCAGGCGAAAACACGTTCCGCAAATGAAACATTGCTTGTTCAGCGAAACACGCTCAGCTGATATGAGCAATGTTTTTTGTTTCGGGAATCCGCACACAGCCACGAACATCGAGCAAAACACGTTTTGCTCCACGTTCAGGGTGTTTCGCTCGGGTGTGTGCGCTAGGCTTTAACAACAGACGCGGTGCCTACTGCTCTAAAACATAAAACTAACCGTTGATGATAGCGTGGTAAACTACACCGTATCACCGAGTCACGGATCATTTCGTCTCGATTTTGCGGTCGCCATAAAGCGCTAAGAATTTCAGGCGGAGCCACCTGCATAACAATAAAAACCAATAAGATTCTAGTAGGAACGCTCGCGACCACTCGCCAATAATTCGATAAACGAGCGAGTGTTTGGCAAAGGTCGCGGTGAAAACGGGGGCCATATGTTTTATTACGTTTTATTTGTTAGCAACAGAAAAAGCAGAGCGGCAATTCTGTTAGAGCATAATCGGAGAGCGTTCTCCTAACCTCATAACAGCAAAATCAAATTATTTCACAAACAGAACCTTCGTTAAACAAAAGGGATTGTTGTGGGATTAGATTTAGGAGAAAAATTACAGGCTAATGAAATTTCAATAACGTTTCCATAGATTCGATAAGTCATCCAATATTGTATTGTCACAAATAATTTTATTCGTTTTTCAGCATTATCTTATCTATATTTACTAACATGAATATTGATGACTCTTCTTCAAAGACTCATTTTTTGTGTATTTTCTTAACCAGAAATTTGGTGCGCTCCTCCACAACTACAATGATAGCAATCGAATTTAAATATTCACGCATATTATAGTTGTATAGTTGTATTGATAGATTGCCGGTATACTTGAAGTTTCTAATTTTGAAACAACGTCTTTAATTAATGTCAGTATAAAATGAAAGATTTCTGTTCCATGCAAAGAATTAAATTTAGAAAATGACGAAACCGATCAGGCACGCATAGTCTCATTTCTAAGCTATAACATTCCTGAAAATAATTTTAAATGCGCGCAATAAAACATTTTACGGAGCAATGTTTTTAGTTCCTATTATTACACTTCTTATGTCGCAGTATACATTTGGCATTGCAGAAGGAAGTATTCGATATAGAGCCGCAAATTCTTGCATCGCTAAACATAAAGCTTCACTTGTGTACATCGTAGAACCGCGACCTAGTTTACGATTGTCGGGAAACTCAGATAAAAGAACCAAACAGCAATGACTCACCGAGTGCTTATGGAATAGCCAGACGCCACCTGGTGTTTACAGTGACTTTGTGAGTGTGGTAGTGCTGGGTTTATGTCATTCCCAGACATTCTTGGAATGAGTCAGAGACAGAACAGTCGTTCGTATAGCGAATAACGACACAGCAGCTGCGCGCGCAATTCTCGTTTCTCGCTCGCCAGTGCATATGATAGCAAGCACAGGCACTTGGGCCGTTTTAATAATAAAATGATGGTTAATAAATACAACTTGACAGTACTAGACCTATCAGTACTAGTAATACTAATAGTCTTAATGTTTGATTTGACCTAATAACTTCACTTCAATACCGTTCAATACACCGCTGCAACACACATTCCTATAGCGCGCACGCCATTGTGCACAAATACACAGTAATATAGACTCTATATCGAATTTTATTATTGAAACGGCCCAAGTGCTTGTGATAGCAAGTGCATCGCACGAAATACTATTAGTAAAATATAATACTCGTTTAATATATATATATATAAGCCTATAAGCAGTGTGCCCGTGTTATTGGGGTCGTGCTTTTTCGCTGCTATCACACTACTGCTATCTCGCAACTTAAATCATCCGAGATACCCAAGTGTAGCAGTGCTTGTCACAGCGCTGACTGTTCCCCGCATGTTCCCGAGCGAAAGGAAAATTTGCCGTGTATTCTCATTCGGGGGAAGAGCGATAAGTTTGCGTCAGTGCTCCGTACGTGTAACATTGCCCCCGCAGCGCGTCATAAATCAAACCATTACAAGTCAAACGACCGCCTGCCGGCTCCAATACACGACGGCTGTGATTTAGACTATCGCAGGACTGAATAACAAAATAAATAAAATGAAAAATATATATATATAATCAAGAGCGCATAAAGAAGCTTCTTCTTTATACGCTCTTGATATAATAGAAGCTATTTTACACTCGTCATGTTCGCGGTAACTCTATCTCGGTCTTAGAAGCTCAAGGGAAATTTAAATTTCACGCGGAAAACATTTTAATGCAGTTCGCAAAGAAAGGGTTGCGATGAAGCAGTGTGGTCGGCCATCAAGCATCACGTGACTGTTGCTAGGAGAAAAAACCGACGAAATACAATAGCTACATATTTGCGCTATACTATTCACTTTTCTCTTTTAATGAAAACAAGCAAGGCTGTGTTTTCGAGGTCAATCCGAGAGAAAGCAATGAGTTTTGTTCGAATCGATATTCTACATTCCGGGGGAACGTAATTACACTAGCAGGAAATTATTACTCTGCGAATTTTCCCCAAAATACAAAAGATTACGCTACCAAGAGTGCGGCGGGAGACACACAATCTAAATTATCTAAATTAAACTTCTAAAAGTCTGGGACACGACTCGCGCATGCAGTTCCAAGTATTCTGGCCGTTTAGTAATAAAGAGTGCGTATAGCGTGTATAGGAATTTAAGCCAATGACCCTATACACATGTTGCAATGGTTAGCCAGTGTTGTTGTTTTATTTTATTGGATCGTGGAAGCCCGAGCAATAAAATGCTCGCACACACTGCGCCATGCATCGACCGGCCTGCGCAATCCGATGGTTTAAAATAGCAATACTTGCCGGTCAATACCCTCTGTCTCCCGCGCGCCGGAGACCAATATCACAAAAACTCGTAATGATAGTTTTGTAATAACTGCACGCAGTCGTTATGAAAAATTGAGCCACCTGATCTGTCTGCAAGGCCACATCGGCTTTGATCTACGTCGACAATATGTTATTCTGGTATAAAGAAACCACGTAAGAAGCGCTGCAGTAATGACCATTCTAGAAAATCCTTCGTTACTTACCTATTTAATGAGGGCTAAGTACTCCGCCTAACACCAGAAAACAGGCTCTTGTAGTCTAACACCAGAAAAACAGTGTTCGTTTCGGTCTTCTTGGCTCTGCTTAACTTTTTTTGTTGTTAAATGATCAGCAGCCGGGGGTTTATGGAATAGTGTGATTGCTGTAAACCTTAGGCTTTCGATTGAAGTTTTCGTTTTACATTGCCAAAAGACAGCTGGCTGATTTTTTTTTACAATTATTTCTCCCTAGATAATTAGCATGCAATCTGCTTCATGGATTCTGCTGCATCTAATTCATTCTAATTAGCATCTCGAAAATCTGGTCATTTGTGGAACAGTCATTTATCTCTGTCGAACCTGCTGCCATTACATTGAAATTTATTGCATGCAACTGCCATGCATGTTTCCTTTTAGTGCATGTGCAGACTGAAATCCGTTTTATTCATTCTGTACGATTATTCCTTTATATTATATATATATATATATATATATATATATATTGACCATGTCATTGCGTGCGTCGCTATGGATAGTGCTAAGATCTTTGGCGCCTGTAAATTATTATATACAACCAAGAAATTTAACAAAGTACGTTGGATTACTCAAATTCGCGTGTGACATTAATATTTCACGTAAATGTAATTGAAATGGGTTAGCTGAACATTTAGACGTCTAAGAATAGATCGCAGTTTACTTTCACTGCGATTACTCAGTCACGGTTAAAGCAAAAATTTGATGTAAAATTTTACCGCAAGATTTTTCCGCTGTCTCACTAGCCACACAGTCAGCTCTCAGCGTATTCGCGTGCTAGCCTTGTTAATGGCAGTTCAAAAAAACCAAGGTGATCAATTCCATCCAAGGTTCTATGTTTTAAGCTGAGTCAATATTACTTGTTAGCCAAAAAGCAGCAGCAGCAGCAGTACCAGCAGTAGCAGCAGCAGCAGCAGTAGCAGCAGCAGTAGTAGCAGCAGCAGCAGTAGCAGCAGTAGCAGCAGCGGCATCATCAACATCATCATCAGCAGCAGCAGCAGCAGTAGCAGCAGTAGCAGCAGCGACATCATCATCATCATCATCAGCAGCAGCAGCAGCAGCAGCAGTAGTAGCATCATCATCATCATCATCAGCAGCAGCAGCAGCAGCAACAACAGTAGCAACATCAGTAGCAGCAGCAGCAGCAGCAGTAGCAGTAGCAGCAGTAGCAGCTGCGGCATCATCATCATCATCATCATCATCAGCAGCAGCAGCAGCAGCAGCAGCAGCAGTAGCAGCAGCAGCAGCACGGGTAAAGCGCCCGACATTAATGTACAGCTTCTCAACGCGAGAAAACTGTCCAGGCGCGATTTTGCTAACTCGTTTTCGGTGGTCGGTTTTTGAAACATCGTGTAATGTGCGGGAACAAAAATACCGAGCGAATGCAGTTGGGACGTGATAGAGCTCGATCGGTCGTAATGCAAACAGCGAATATTTAATTATTTTCGACCTGAAAAACTGTTATCCTTATAGCAATCAACCCACTAAATATTTTAGCCGCCTAATGCATTATCACAATTTGCCAATTGTGCAGAGAGCGCCTTCAAAAGGTTAATCATGCATATTTGATATCGGCAGGTTGATCCGTGATGCATATTGGCGTACTGACGTCAGT
This sequence comes from Priapulus caudatus, assembly GCF_000485595.1. Taxonomy (NCBI): domain Eukaryota; kingdom Metazoa; phylum Priapulida; class Priapulimorpha; order Priapulimorphida; family Priapulidae; genus Priapulus; species Priapulus caudatus. Next base: position 722,155 of record NW_014577071.1, read on the forward strand.
TCTAATGTGATTTCATGCCAAAAACACTGGCGAGCACTATCATGGGCCTTCAGTCCGCAATAAAAGCCGTCTCGTGATTATGGCTAAGAACGAGTAGGGAAAGGGAAGGGGTATTACACTCGTGTGGGCGTATGCGCGCGCGCACGCTTGGGTGTATGCGCGCGCACGTGCATGCGCGTAACTGAACCCGAGTGCGCGTGTGCGATTACGTATGCATGAAGAAAAAATGCGATATATGAGAAAGCGCCGGAGATCAGAAAGAAAGAGTACAATTGCAGGTATCTAGTATAAATACGTGCAACTATTACGGATATCATGTCAATTATATTTATTTATTTTCCTTCTTCGTTATTAATTATGTATTAAAGCGTTTATTAATGTTACTGACACACAATCACTTTCTCCGCGATGTTTACTCGGCGCTCACTATACCACCTGGCCATCGATCATCCTCTAATTAAGACTTGATCTAATCCACTTACCACCTGATTGTCGCTTCGTCGGGTCAGATAATTGCAATCTGATTAGGGATTTTGCAATCTGATATACGCCGTTAGATTACTAATGTTGCGTTTACTCGCCATTAAACTAATATGTTGACGCGATTCCAGCCTTACTGGAACAAATCATGTACGAAATACTCCGCAACAATGCTTTTCCTGTATATGGTATTGTGGTACTTTCTTGCGCTTGCTATAAAAATTGCAAATCTAACAGAATTTTGTACTAGATGCATATCAGTAGTACGATCTAAAAAATATTCAATGGAGAACATTCAACTACGTGTGTGTGTGTACCCTTTCGATATGTGTGCTATATGAGTCAGTTATCGTTGCGATTTTTGCCGTTAAATAGCGAATTTATGGCGTTTACTCGCCATTAAACTAATATGTTGACGCGACTCCAGCCGTACTGGAACGAATCGTACGAAATGCTATTCTTGTATATCAGTAACAATACGTTTCTTGTATACGGTATTGTCATGGGTTTTTTGCGCTTGCTACAATGATTAATTAGTATAATAATAATTATACTAGAACTATATCAGTATTACAATCTTAAAACTATTCAATAGAGAATAACTAATTATAGTGTGTACCTTTTCGATATATGCGCAATAGAAGCCGTTGTTGCGATTTTTTGCCGCTGAATGGCGAATTTATATTAGCGTATCACCGATATGATTCGTAATATTAATTTTAATAGTTTAAAAAAATAATACACTTTGCTGATAATTGCGTTTAACATTTCACGGGTGGGTGACGTCACGGCTGCCAGACAGCTACCAACAGATCTCACGAAGTAATGTAATGACAACTCTAGGCGCCAGGCACTGAAGCTACGCGTCTTTCTGAGACTATAAAACCAATTCACTGAGTAAAATCTCTTCACTACGCTATAGTATAAAGGCCAAATATCTAGCATATAGCACATGCTGTATAGTATGCCACTACGCGCATGCACTGTGTAACTTGCATATTTCTTCTCAAACTACAACAACGAGTGCTGAGAATAGGTCAAGGCTAGGTTACAACATTACAGGTTACACCTGGTTCACAGCTATAGTCTACGTGCACACGCGCGTGCAATAGCATTAACACAGAGACCGCAGGGCCCAAGGATAGAGAACATGGGTCCCAATAAAACCAATGTGCCTAACCCTAATCCTTACCCTAATTATAACCCTAACCCTAACCCTAAACCTAACCCTAACCCTAACAATAACCCTAACCATAACCCTAACCTATTATATTGATATAATATTATATTTATATTGATGTAAATGACATTGGTTTTATTGGGACCCATGTTCTCTATCCTTGAACCGACATCAGTGCGCTACGATGCGCTGGGTACTTACGGGGTTACAGCAACTTTTTGAGACGAATGCAACCAAATTTAT
>NW_014577071.1:724067-730044 GCF_000485595.1 Priapulus caudatus
TGTGCGTGTGTGCGCGTGCGTGCGTGTGTGTTCGTGTGTGCGCGCGTGTGCGTGTGCGCGTGTGGGCGCGTGCGTGTGTATGTGTGCGTGTGCTCGCGCGTGTGTGTATGTGTGTGCGTGTTTTTATGTGTGTGCGCGTGTACGTGCGTGTGTGTGTGTGTGTGTGTGTGTGTGCGTGTGTGCATGTGTGCGTGTGTGTGCGTGAGTGTGCGTGGTTGTGTGATAATACCGACGGCGAATTTTACAAAACAGGTTTAAATCGAATGTCTTACATTATTGTTGTTTTTAATTTTTAATTTTATATAGGAATATTGCAAATCTTAGGAGATAATAGATGCGCATACTTAGAGAATCTTCACCATTTGTATCGGAGTTTCCGTTGTATTGTTAACACATACAATAAGATTTGTGTGAATAATCTATTAACGGTGCAGGACACTGATACCTGAACTTATATGGGTAACATTTGCATTCATTTGCCCCAGTAGAACCTCACTAATAGACACGCGCGCGAGCATATTCACACGTACGCATGCATAGCGATGCACGCACGTACGGATATGCACGCACACACGTACGCACGCACGCACGAAGATGCACGCACGTTCGCACGCCCAGAGATGCACGCACGCACGTACGTTCTTATTAGGACTTTTGTTGTGCAACTCGTTTTGTCACAGGGATAATAATCTATTATGGTATTCCGCCGATGGCTAAACGGTGACGCCATCTACTGCCGATGATTTGCAAAGTTTTTGCACCGAAACTTCGATTGCCGAACACAGTGCTATGTAGGGTCGACGAAGACAGGGCAAGCAAGCAAATTCCTATTCGGACAGCCTTCTAAGTGTAACGCATAGTAGGACAGTAACTTGTCTTGTGATTGGTGAGAAATCACCAGTAGAAGGTTGCATGTTTAATGTGTAGCGTGTATTGATGATGTTGATCGTTGACATTCATAGAAATAAACTTCGCCAGGAATGAGAGAGGCGCAAGTAGAGGTCTGAATCTTCATAAAATACGTGCGCTGATACGTGCGCTGACAACGACGGACAAAACACATATAACCTTGCTCGGTGTGTTTGCCCACGGCAACAATTGGTTCCTTCTATAATAAACGCGGCGAATTAAAATTAAATTAAAATTAGAATTAAAATTAAAACGTTTTATCTATCGGCAAACAATGTGCTAATAAGAACGATGACGAAAAATATTGTTTTTTTTATGAAAAACCTGCAACACGCTGGTCCATAGTTTTATTTCACAAACTTTAAAAGGAATATTAAACGAACGCCGCTATATCGCTCGTCTCCCATGGGGTTGAGATTATAAATACATGATACAGATGATCCCATTAGAAAAAATGAAACAGCACATGTAATATATATACTACATAACATGGCGAAAACATTATCAACATTATTGTCTAGTCGGACGTGGTTCTATTTACAGTGCATATATGTGGAGACCACGCTTCGCAGCACGAAATGACGTACATCTACAAAGCGTTATTCACAAAGACATGATATATGACAACTTTCGATAACGCTATAACCACAGAATCTCCCTGTGTGCACTTAAAACCGATACCGATGATGGAATACACACGAAGATAAATAACGAACATCCAGAGAGCTACACGCGAATAGCTTCCATTCATCGATAACTCCATTCATAAATATCTAAAACATGCCTAACTGGAATAAACAGGAACCAGGAATATCTATACGCTCGTTTCCGGAATATTTAAATCGCCAACCGGATGTTCATGGAATCATTGATGTTGGCTTCCGGAACGCCGCGTCCATAATACGTTAGTCTCTTACCCACACCACTAACAAAGTCATTGACTTTCATACCGACAGTTGGTATAGCAAGAGAATCACAATTTCTGCCGCTAGATTCGGCAATAACTTATAAATGGAAGCTTGAATAAAAAACAGTGCTTAGTTAATTCCTAGTATCGTGCACTGGAATTAATGACACGAAGTCACCGAGGATGAGTCAGATCAATCAATAGTTAACAGCTACGAAATAGTCGATCAATCGACGAATAGGTTTTGACGGTCAATCGAAGAATCGATTTCGATAAACAATAAGCGAGAAATCACAGCGAATTCAAATATTACGGCACGTTGAAATATCGACATTGCCAATCGTACAAAGTTTCGAAATATTAACGCAACCAATCAAAACTAAGATCATGATACCGACCTAAATGCGTCACATTACTCTGCATAAGTCCGCGAACCACACATGTGATGAAACGATCACCTGCGCATGCGCCCGAAATGACATGGTTTCGCAAATTTCTTTCAGCGGGGCCGCGATTTGTTTCCTTTGGATAGTTACCGCAGCAAATCAAACATTTTGGCATTTTAAATTGCCACACGTGGTTTTCACTGCGTCTCTATTCAAGCCGTATATATAAGAGTGGATATTACGCTCACTATTTCAGACAAGGCGACATTTCATTGCGAGCCCACGGAACAGTTCAGGCGCATTTTTAATCTACATATTTCATGATTATGTTCGCAATTCTGGAAGTCAAAACCGCGAAATACCATCGCACCGATCTCGCAATACTACTTATTAAAACGACGTTAAAAATGTCAAAACTTTGTCACGTTCGGTTATATAAAAGACAGGAACTGCTACTCGTAACTTTGCTTCACGCCGCATTACCATCATCATAAGGAAGATACAAAGACACTGTTCGAGAGCAACAGGTGGAATATCGCCGTCAGTTCGATAAAGTTTAGCTAGTGTTTGGGTTTAACGTTTCGCTATAACTTTTAGGATCCCGCTGGTGTTACTCATGGTCGCCATTCAATGTACATACACGTTGCACTTTTCGAGGTTCGAAGCAATCATACATGGTTAAACTGCGTCTGAAAGGAGTTTCATACGGCAAAAATGCAACGGGTATGTTGCACATTTACTTCCCAATGGCCGATGATGTTTATTGATTTTCATAATATATAGTTGGTATGGAGGTGGGTATATACCTAATACAAAGTAAAAATTTAGTGACGATTGCATTAAAATGAGAATTTAGCGCGTCTTCATGCGTTTTCAATTCATTGCTTATTAGAGAATCTATATACACCTAGATGTGTAAGGTCAAGCCTGGAGACGTATAGAGCAATATGCTCTGCATTTCATGTTTATATGATTTTTCTAATATTTGAAATTGCCGTGACAGCTTCCCTTTTCCTCTTCCTTGTCATATTCGCCGTTATCATCGTCATCGTCATTGTCACTGTATTCATCGTCATCGTCATCATCATCATCATCATCATCATCATCATCATCCTCATCATCATCATCATCATCATCATCATCATCATCATCATCATCATCATCAACAACAACAACAACAACATTATCATCATAATCAGTACCATAACCATCACTCTTTTCTTCATTTATTTTCTTCTATTTTAATCTTTTTCTCCTCCTTTCTTCTCCTTTCTTATTCTTCTTCTTCATCTTATTTTTCGTCTTCCCCTTCTTCTTCCTCCACCTCGTCTGTTTCATCATCAATTTATATGCCTATTCTTCAACTTATCTTTTCATTTTTTCGTCACCCTACTCTTTCATAATCTCATTCTTCGCCTTCGCGATCTCGATCTTATTCTCCGTGATATTATTTCACGTTATCTTCTTATTTTTCTTCTTCGTTTTATTCTAATCTCCAATTTTTGGCTTCTCACTTTTCTTTACTTTAACTAAGCTTTCTGTATTCTTTCGTATCTGTCAGGTAACTGCGATGCTTCGTGTTCATCCGTATTGCATTGACGACAGGACTCTATACTTGTGTGTGAGTATACCCGTGGTATGGCATTGTATCGGGCATTCCATCCGCACTGACCATTTGCGAGGGACTGCCGAAGTACTGAAAATAAAATCGTTTAAATAAAATAGCTCGATCGTAAGACGTCGAATGTATTCACAGAGACAATAATGTGCCATATTCGCCTATTCATATAGGTCCCGTGTAATGCTATTCAATTGTGAAAACTATAGGTCAGTGGTAAGGAAACCCTCCGCCATGGCTAGAGATCCAAGTAACGCTATGTTTGTCCGTTCTCTATATGTACATTTTACTATATTTCTACCTAATTAAAATTTATTGTCTTCATCAAGAAGTATTAACTTTCATAATAAAAGAAAATCTAAATATTTCTTGAATAAATTTCTTTATTTTCGACCTACGTTCGGTGCGTCGCTCACCGTTGTGGAAATCCTGCCATTTTCGCCTTCTGGGTTTCCTTCAATGGACATGCGCATCTTTTGCCGCATGGCTGACGTTAGGCTTTGCTGTGGAAAGAAATGGACAACAATTGAACACAACAAATATATTTTTCTAATAATTACGCGATTGCTAGTAAGACAAAAATCGCTAATTAGCATCTCGGTTACTCTCTCGTTCTCTCCCCCCCCTCTCTCTCTCTCTCTCTCTCTCTCTCTCTCTCTCTCTCTCTCTCTCTCTCGTCTTTCTCTCTCTCTCTCTCTTTCTCTCTCTCTCGCTCTCTCTTGCTCTCTCGCTCGCTTTCTTTTTCTTTCACGCTTTCGCGCGCGCTCGCTTGCTCCCGTTTGATCATCATATATATTTTTCGCTCTGTCTCACTTTTGCTCGGTTTCGCTCTCTCTGTCTCGCTACCGAATATGATTACTCATAATGCTTTATTCCCTCATGTATAAATGCGCCTTTACGCGGAGCGGCGAGGTAGCTTATTGCTTCATCCCACATAGATATTACGAGGAAACAGTTTTATCCTCGTGATCAGAAATAGCTAGGAAAGTAATTAGCCACAGATCACATACAGCAGTCGGATCTAGCGTGTAAATGGAGCAAGCATCATCGAGAAGATGTTTTCGCCCGCCGTACACGTCGTGCAATAATGCCGCCAACAATTTCGCACTACCAAAGCCAAATGCGAAGCGTGACGTCATAAGGCAACTAACGAGTAATTTATAACCATCCAAAAGCGGGACCAATATGGAAACGGAGTGTGAGTGGGTGCGTGCGTGCGTGCGTGCGTGCGTGCGTGCGTGCGTGCGTGTGTGCGTGCGTGCGTGAGTGCGTAGGTCTGTGGATGCGAGCGTAGTTGCTGTGTGTGCGCTTGCGTATGTGAGCGCGCGCACGCCTGTGCGTCTGTCTGTGTGCGTACGCAAGTGTGTGAGAGCGCGCGGGGAGTATGCGTGTGTGCGCGCGTGTGTGTCATTTAATTTAAGACATGGTTATAACATAGAGCTGATCTAATATTAATTAGATTAGTAATTTTGTTAATTAATTCATACAGTATCGAATTTGTTTTCAATAGTTAAAGATAAAAATCATAATAGCATAATCTGCATATTCTCGAATAGAATTATAAAAGGCAACATTATGCATGTATATGTTATTAAACATGACTAAAGTTTATTAGTAAGCCGTGCATGTGTCTCTGCGGACCATACTGTTATTACTTCAGTGGCTGGAGGTTTTGCCAACGCGGTCTCTTGAAATTAATTTACCTCAACTGACCTAAACTTGCGAATTATATTTTACCTAATTATTGCGCTATAATTAAGAATTGTAAAATCAAAATGAATTTCCATGTTTATCAGGTACAATCTTATTTCGTGCTCAATGTTTATATAATATTGTAAAAATATTTGCTGTAATTATTTTCTGACGTCCCACGCCATGAGATAGCATAAGGTAGCATAAAGTAAGCATGAGGTAGCATGAAGTAAGCATGAAGTAAGCATGAAGTAAGCATGAGGTAGCATGAAGTAAGCATGAAGTAAACATGAGGTAACAAGGAGGTAAACATGAGGTAACAAGGAGGTAAACATGAGGTAACAAGGAGGTAAACATGAGGTAACAAGGAGGTAAACATGAGGTAACAAGGAGGTAAACATGAGGTAACAGGAGGTAAACATGAGGTAAGCATGAAGTAAGCATGAGGTAGCATGAAGTAAGCAT
>NW_014577071.1:730649-735054 GCF_000485595.1 Priapulus caudatus
TACGCGTTCGCAAATTAAAATTCCGATGATTGATCAATGAAATCACGATGTATCTATTTAAAATATTCTAATCAAGTTCCTCTTCTATAACAGATGCAACGAATATTGAAACAATCTACATATTCTTAAAAACAAATTATGAAGTGCATCGTTTTGCGTCCCATTAAAAACATCTCCATGCTACATCGTATTGCCGCATTATCACCATATCAAAGAAGACGCGTAAGTACTGCATGTGATCAATCATATTTTCACTGTATACACGAGTCCCACAACGGCCTTTAAACCGTGCAATGCATCGCTCTCTATGTTACGGATTGCACCGAGGTTACCGTGAGCAGCATACGCGTAAGTTGTGACCTCGGTCATTTATATTGAGGTTTAAAAGATCGTGTATACACAATAAAATCCGCGGTAAGCCCATTCTGCTCTGCGATTTAGCCTAAGACGCAGATACATACACTGATAAATAGCCTAGCAGCAGGAGACAGCAGTGAACCAAGGGTCGCTCTGTAGCCGTTAGCAGGCGTATTGATCGAGCCAGGCAGAGACCGCGGGTCGCCAGGGGAAGGGAAAGTCGCCAGCTATAATAATTCGTGAAGTGTCTTAGGCTATAACTCGTCCCATCTTTCATCCTTTTACTGCGACTCGTGACCTTTGCGAGCAGCGATTCCCGGAACGCCGTGCGATGGGAAATGGCAAAAGGCGAACTTTTGCTATCGTCATTATGAAATTCCCATGCGATATGTCGTATTAGATGGAGCCACTTGCCGCTACGGGCACAGGCACAATGAAATTTCTATAGTTGATGATATTGCTCGTTGGTTAACAGTTCGTTCTTAGGTTGTATGAGCGACTAATCACTATTAAGTTTAAATCTAAACTCAGTTAATATCGTTCTTACATGTTTTGGTTAATTTTCTTTTAGAGTGTACCTATTAAAATCTTTCTAATATTTTATTTAAAAATTTATTTGTAAAATTCACATCTTGTGCAGTTTATAGAAATTAGTGATGCTTTCTAGTGCCTTCCTGTGAATCTCATACCATTTTTCTATATAAAGATCATAAAAGATTATAACTTTTTAGCATCGAAATGCATATTCCAGTAAAGTGAACTTAATTTATCTCTAACTTTAACTTTAAATTTTGGAGTTAATATTTTTCTGCCTCTTTCATGCTTGTAGGCATATCATTTCAAACAGCGTTTCTGCTTGCGAGATAAATATGCAACATGTTTTTCATTATTCATCTTAATCATACTCTCAAATTCTGCTGAATGCAATCATTCATGTCAACCTTTGTGTATTTCAAAGCAGCGGGTTTACCGTCAAAAGATTCCATACTAAATATGATTTAATAACCGTAACGCTTAATTAAATACGCGCTCTTCCCAGAAAACTATATATCCGTAGTCTGCCATCTAAAATCTGGGACCACCCATGGGAACAGCAGCTGCTGGTCACTTTATATCCAATATTATTCTATTAAGTAAGCACAGGGAAGGAGAAAAGGCTCAACTGATGAAAGAGTAGACTGTTGTTGTAATCCTTGTCGTTCGACAACCTGCCTTGCTAACATGCGATTCCATTGCTGCTGTTATAACGTATAATAAGACAACTATATTCTCTATTTCTATACTACAAACATCGCTGTTATAAACACATCCATCAGTAGGCTGACGGGTGTTCTAGTTAATACAAAGAGAAATTACGCTTAAACAACATTGGCAATATCACGGAATACCCATAATGACTTTATTCGAATTACCACGCGGCAATGGTCCACGTGTTAGTTAAGACCGTATAACGAAACAATTGGCAAGATTAGAAGTTATTTAAAAGAAACAATTTGAAAGAAATATTTTGCGAAGAAAATATTGCGATCAACGATTTCATCCCGCAGCGACCGAGACGTGACAACGCATCGGGTATTCATTAGGGCTGAACGATTTAGAATAATGCGTACATTTACGCTTAAGAAGTTGGCTATAAGCTCGTACTTAATTATACCTGTCTTGTCGCGTGTGGAACAAACTGTGAGGCAAACATGTATGTGTAACCTTGGCAGACGAACAAAGTCTACTGAAAAAGAAGCTAGCCGATATATAGAGTGTGCGAAGTATTGCAGTCTAACACAGCCTTGTTCGAATACAACAAACGACAAAACCATGAGTCATAGTTGTCTTGGTTAAAGTCACTGTTATTTTCAGTCGATAAATTATCACACAAGTTGAATAAAGGAGTTATAATATAGACTGTGTATCATATCTATTCTCACAATTAAATGTTCGCATTAATAAATCTCCTGATACTGTCGCAGCGGATGCCATTTTTCAGCTGTCAACTTTCCACCAAAGATAATATCTATTCATAGGGGCATTAAGATAATATGATACCTTTCAATTTAGATTTATATTACGTGAGAAATATCTTGTGTTAGATGCGTTATGCATTTCTTGTCATCTAAAAGTCTTGATTCTGTTTTATATGGTAAGAATTATTGTCGTAACTATTTTTTCGTTCGGTTACGGTTAAATGCTGTGAAATGAACAGACAACCTAAGCCAGCTACGTGTGTGTCATTCGGATAGTTAATTGGTTAAGTATAAAGTAAAATATGATCGCTGTCCAATCATAATAAAAATTTATTGTAGATTTCATGTTTGTAGAAATAATTTTTTTGCACATAACCAAAGCAAGTAAATTTGGTATACAACAATTCCCCGCCTCATGTAAGTCATGCGTTCCAAAAACAACGTTCGGAACGCGAAAATCCGTAACGTGAATCGCGTTTTACAATTGACTACCATTATATAATTGAAGATGCGACTCTAGGAAAAATCTTCAGATTAATCTCAGACGAGTTACTGATATTTTTTGCCCTATACCTATGCCTTAATACTCCTCCCTTACCAACTCACGCTGTCATCCACAGCTAGAGCTAACGCATTATTGTTATAACAACACTGCGAGTCAAGCAACGAAGCTAACACACTTTCTGTGGCCATAAACGCCGAGGTCGTGGGTACCGGTTTCACATCGGTTGTGCGCAAGCACAGCTTCAGACCTGTGTGCGAGCGTAGAGTCAGGATGCCGGAGTTGACATGAGGACATGCGACTATCCGATGGGTTAAAAACCAGGTATGTCCATTACTCGTGCACCCGCGCTCCATGTATGTGCACGCACGCGTGTGTGTGCATGCACGCGTGTATTTGCACGCGCGCGTGTACGTGTACGCACGCGTGTATGTGCACGCAAGCGCGTGTGTACTTAAACGCACGTGTCACGTACGCGTGTATGTGCACGCATGCGTGTACGTTCCCGCACGTGTGTATCTTATCGTGTATGTGAATGCATGCGTTTATTTAGAATATAGGTCTTTCATGGAATATTTTTTATATTTATATAATATTTGCTATATATTAATTTTTTATTGTCATTTTCGTATCTGTTCGGTTCGCGGCGCGGTCCGGTTCGTTGAGCGGGTTACGATTGGTACAGCGAGAGGTTTCAGGTACACTTGGTTTAGGCATGATAACGTAATTTACGTCCGCTTCTATTCATAGCAGGGGGCTCGCATTGAATCAAATTGTTCGCGTCGTATTCAGTTTAAAGTTGGCTGCAGTTTTTCAGCGCATCTTCCCTTTGTACAGGTCCCTGTAGTAACCTGAGGTCGTTGTGAATATCTAACTGCTCTTGAAATATCTACCATGTACCTGGAGTAACCTAGACTAGACGCGAGCGGCTGAATGCAAAAATACCCAAATTTCATACACAATACAGCAATTGAACAAACGATAGAAGCCTACGTCTAATGCCATAGCAGTACGCCACGCATATCGACGATGACCCGCCCGACGTGTTGGCAGCTGGCTTCATATATTTTACATCAGTTTTATTTCCGGCGATTGAGTACGCCAAAATTTAAGTAGAAATCCCACTCGTTCTTTTGAAAGATTACGTAAGAGTGAATTTTCGCTACGTATCGCGAGTAATGTGTTCGTAATACGCGACGCATGGAAACACGGTACCTATCCCTAATGATAATTTTTGATGGGCACCAAATTTCATTGTGTACATCACGTTTTAACTACGCTAAGTTTTACATGACAACTAAATGTATGAACGTGTCCCCGGTTGGCAGTCGTAATTCCCCGATAGTAGGCCTATAGCCAATGTGTGTGCCACATGCTTCAATCGGACGCTCTACAGTCTACACCGAAGCTCGTACCCTGCACGCACGCACCTTATAGCCGCACACCTTATTCTTACTTACACCTTATTCACCCCTACCCCACAACACTCCGATAAAGCTACGCACCTTATTCTGGCTACGCATCTTTTTCTAGCTACGCAACTTATCCTGGCTACGCATCTTTTTCTAGCTACGCAACTTATCCTGGC
>NW_014577071.1:735064-742066 GCF_000485595.1 Priapulus caudatus
TCTCTCTCTCTCTCTCTCGCTCTTCTCTCTCTCGCTCTCTCTCTCTCTCTCTCTCTCGCTCGCGCTCTCTCGCTCGCGCTCTCTCGCTCGCTTTCTTTTTCTTTCACGCTTTCGCGCGCGCGCTCCCGTTTTATCATTATATCTATTTTTCTCTCTGGCTCACTTTTGCTCGGTTTCGCTCTCTCTGTCTCGCTACCGAATATTATTACTCATAATGCTTTATTCCCTCATGTATAAATGCGCCTTTACGCGGAGCGGCAAGATAGCTTACTGCTTCATCCCACATAGATATTACGAAGAAACAGTTTTATCCTCGTGATCAGAAATAGCTAGGAAAGTAATTAGCCACAGGTCACATACAGCAGTCGGATCTAGCGTGTAAATGGAGCAAGCATCATCGAGAGGATGTTTTCGGCCGCCGTACACGTAGTGCAATAATGCCGCCAACAATTTCGCACTACCAAAGCCAAATGCGAAGCGTGACGTCATAAGGCAACTAACGAGTAATTTATAACCATCCAAAAGCGGGACCAATATGGAAACGGAGTGTGAGTGGGTGCGTGCGTGCGTGCGTGCGTGCGTGTGTGCGTGGGTTCTTGCGTGCGTGAGTGCGTAGGTCTGTGGATGCGAGCGTAGTTGCTGTGTGTGCGCTTGCGTATGTGAGCGCGCGCACGCGTGTGCGTCTGTCTGTGTGCGTACGCAAGTGTGTGAGAGCGCGCGGGGCGTATGCGTGTGTGCGCGCGTGTGTGTCATTTAATTTAAGACATGGTTATAACATAGAGCTGATCTAATATTAATTAGATTAGTAATTTTGTTAATTAATTTATACAGTATCGAATTTGTTTTCAATAGTTAAAGATAAAAATCATAATAGCATAATCTGCATATTCTCGAATAGAATTTTAAAAGGCAACATTATGCATGTATATGTTATTAAACATGACTAAAGTTCATTAGTAAGCCGTGCATGTGTCTCTGCGGACCATACTGTTATTACTTCAGTGGCTGGAGGTTTTGCCAACGCGGTCTCTTGAAATTAATTTACCTCAACTGACCTAAACTTGCGAATTATATTTTACCTAATTATTGCGCTATAATTAAGAATTGTAAAATCAAAATGAATTTCTATGTTAATCAGGTACAATCTTATTTCGTGCTCAATGTTTATATAATATTGTAAAAATATTTGCTGTAATTATTTTCTGACGTTCCACGCCATGAGATAGCATAAGGTAGCATGAAGTAAGCATGAGGTAGCATGAAGTAAGCATGAGGTAGCATGAAGTAAGCATGAGGTAGCATGAAGTAAGCATGAGGTAGCATGAAGTAAGCATGAAGTAGCATGAAGTAGCACGAAGTAAGCATGAAGTAAGCATGAAGTAAGCATGAAGTAAGCATGAGGTAGCATGAAGTAGCATGAAGTAAGCATGAAGTAAGCATGAAGTAAGAATGAAGTAAGCATGAGGTAGCATGAAGTAAGCATGAAGTAAGCATGAGGTAGCATGAAGTAAGCATGAAGTAAGCATGAGGTAGCATGAAGTAAGCATGAGGTAGCATGAAGTAAGCATAAAGTAAGCATGAAGTAAGCATGAAGTAAGCAGGAAGTAAGTGTGAAGTAAGCATGGGGTAGCATGAGTTAGCATTGGAATGCATGGTGGTTTCCACAACATACATTTTACGTTTTACCATTATTATAATTTAATTGCTTCTATGCATATTTACATAGAGTGGCTATTACTCGTAAACAAGTACCGTGCTATGAGATCGTTTAGCCTAAGCGCCAGTGTGCATGAGTCTATCATTCGATATGTTACTTTTCAGTCAAATTATTGCTCATCCTTTGTGACAACCACACGCACCCACACACACGCACACACACACGCGCGCACACACACCCACCCACACACACACACACACACACACACACACACACACACACACACACACACACACACACACACACACACACACACACACACACACACACACACACACACACTCACGCGCACGCACATGAGCACATACGCGTTCGCAAATTAAAATTCCGATGATTGATGGATGAAATCACGATGTATCTATTTAAAATATTCTAATCAAATTCCTCTTCTATAACAGATGCAACGAATATTGAAACAATCTACATATTCTTAAAAACAAATTATGAAGTGCATCGTTTTGCGTCCCATTAAAAACATCTCCATGCTACATCGTATTGCCGCATTATCACCATATCAAAGAAGACGCGTAAGTACTGCATGTGATCAATCATATTTTCACTGTATACACGAGTCCCACAACGGCCTTTAAACCGTGCAATGCATCGCTCTCTATGTTACGGATTGCACCGAGGTTACCGTGAGCAGCATAAGCGTAAGTTGTGACCTCGGTCATTTATATTGAGGTTTAAAGGATCGTGTATATGCAATAAAATCCGCGGTAAGCCCATTCTGCTCTGCGATTTAGCCTAAGACGCAGATACATACACTGATAAATAGCCTAGCAGCAGGAGACAGCAGTGAACCAAGGGTCGCTCTGTAGCCGTTAGCAGGCGTATTGATCGAGCCAGGCAGAGACCGTGGGTCGCCAGGGGAAAGGAAAGTCGCCAGCTATAATAATTCGTGAAGTGTCTTAGGCTATAACTCGTCCCATCTTTCATCCTTTTACTGCGACTCGTGACCTTTGCGAGCAGCGATTCCCGGAACGCCGTGCGATGGGAAATGGCAAAAGGCGAACTTTTGCTATCGTCATTATGAAATTCCCATGCGATATGTCGTATTAGATGGAGCCACTTGCCGCTACGGGCACAGGCACAATGAAATTTCTATAGTTGATGATATTGCTCGTTGGTTAACAGTTCGTTCTAAGGTTGTATGAGCGACTAACCACTATTAAATCTAAACTTAGTTAATATCGTTCTTACATATTTTGGTTACTTTTCTTTTAGAGTGTACCTATTAAAATGTTTCTAATATTTTATTTAAAAATTTATTTGTAAAATTCACATCTTGTGCAGTTTATAGAAATTAGTGATGCTTTCTAGTGGCTTCCTGTGAATCTCATACCATTTTTCTATATAAAGATCATAAAAGATTATAACTTTTTAGCATCGAAATGCATATTCCAGTAAAGTGAACTTAATTTATCTCTAACTTTAACTTTAAATTTTGGAGTTAATATTTTTCTGCCTCTTTCATGCTTGTAGGCATATCATTTCAAACAGCGTTTCTGCTTGCGAGATAAATATGCAACATGTTTTTCATTATTCATCTTAATCATACTCTCAAATTCTGCTGAATGCAATCATTCATGTCAACCTTTGTGTATTTCAAAGCAGCGGGTTTACCGTCAAAAGATTCCATACTAAATATGATTTAATAACCGTAACGCTTAATTAAATACGCGCTCTTCCCAGAAAACTATATATCCGTAGTCTGCCATCTAAAATCTGGGACCACCCATGGGAACAGCAGCTGCTGGTCACTTTATATCCAATATTATTCTATTAAGTAAGCACAGGGAAGGAGAAAAGGCTCAACTGATGAAAGAGTAGACTGTTGTTGTAATCCTTGTCGTTCGACAACCTGCCTTGCTAACATGCGATTCCATTGCTGCTGTTATAACGTATAATAAGACAACTATATTCTCTATTTCTATACTACAAACATCGCTGTTATAAACACATCCATCAGTAGGCTGACGGGTGTTCTAGTTAATACAAAGAGAAATTACGCTTAAACAACATTGGCAATATCACGGAATACCCATAATGACTTTATTCGAATTACCACGCGGCAATGGTCCACGTGTTAGTTAAGACCGTATAACGAAACAATTGGCAAGATTAGAAGTTATTTAAAAGAAACAATTTGAAAGAAATATTTTGCGAGGAAAATATTGCGATCAACGATTTCATCCCGCAGCGACAGAGACGTGACAACTCATCGGGTATTCATTAGGGCTGAACGATTTAGAATAATGCGTACATTTACGCATAAAAAGTTGGCTATAAGCTCGTACTTAATTATACCTGTCTTGTCGCGTGTGGAATAAACTGTGAGGCGAACATGTATGTGTAACCTTGGCAGACGAACAAAGTCTACTGAAAAAGAAGCTAGCCGATATATAGAGTGTGCGAAGTATTGCAGTCTAACACAGCCTTGTTCGAATACAACCAACGACAAAACCATGAGGCATAGTTGTCTTGGTTAAAGTCACTGTTATTTTCAGTCGATAAATTATCACACAAGTTGAATAAAGGAGTTATAATATAGACTGTGTATCATATCTATTCTCACAATTAAATGTTCGCATTAATAAATCTCCTGATACTGTCGCAGCGGATGCCATTTTTCAGCTGTCAACTTTCCACCAAAGATAATATCTATTCATAGGGGCATTAAGATAATATGATACCTTTCAATTTAGATTTATATTACGTGAGAAATATCTTGTGTTAGATGCGTTATGCATTTCTTGTCATCTAAAAGTCTTGATTCTGTTTTATATGGTAAGAATTATTGTCGTAACTATTTTTTCGTTCGGTTACGGTTAAATGCTGTGAAATGAACAGACAACCTAAGCCAGCTACGTGTGTGTCATTCGGATAGTTAATTGGTTAAGTATAAAGTAAAATATGATCGCTGTCCAATCATAATAAAAATTTATTGTAGATTTCATGTTTGTAGAAATAATTTTTTGGCACATAACCAACTCAAGTAAATACAGCAATTCCCCGCCTCATGTAAGTCATGCGTTCCAAAAACAACGTTCGGAACGCGAAAATCCGTAACGTGAATCGCGTTTTACAATTGACTACCATTATATAATTGAAGATGCGACTCTAGGAAAAATCTTCAGATTAATCTCAGACGAGTTACTGATATTTTTTGCCCTATACCTATGCCTTAATACTCCTCCCTTACCCACTCACGCTGTCATCCACAGCTAGAGCGAACGCATTATTGTTATAACAACACTGCGAGTCAAGCAACGAAGCTAACACACTTTCTGTGGCCATAAACGCCGAGGTCCTGGGTACCGGTTTCACATCGCTTGCGCGCAAGCACAGCTTCAGACCTGTGTGCGAGCGTAGAGTCAGGATGTCGGAGTTGACATGAGACTATCCGATGCGACTATGCGACTATCCGACTATCGGACTATCCGACTATCCGACATGCGACCATCCGATGGGTTACATACCAGGTATGTCCATTACTCGTGCACCCGCGCTCCATGTATGTGCACGCACGCGTGTGTGTGCATGAACGCGTGTATTTGCACGCGCGCGTGTACGTGTACGCACGCGTGTATGTGCACGCAAGCTCGTGTGTACGTTCCCGCACGTGTGTATCTTATCGTGTATGTGAATGCATGCGTTTATTTAGAATATAGGTCTTTCATGGAATATTATTTATATTTATATAATATTTGCTATATATTAATTTTTTATTGTCATTTTCGTATCTGTTCGGTTCGCGGCGCGGTCCCGTTCGTTGAGCGAGTTACGATTGGTACAGCGAGAGGTTTCAGGTACACTTGGTTTAGGTATGATAACGTA
Organism: Priapulus caudatus; assembly: GCF_000485595.1. Lineage (NCBI taxonomy): Eukaryota > Metazoa > Priapulida > Priapulimorpha > Priapulimorphida > Priapulidae > Priapulus > Priapulus caudatus. Next base: position 740,622 of record NW_014577071.1, read on the forward strand.
ATTTACGTCCGCTTCTATTCATAGCAGGGGGCTCGCATTGAATCACAATGTTCGCGTCGTATTCAGTTTAAAGTTGGCTGCAGTTTTTCAGCGCATCTTCCCTTTGTACAGTTCCCTGTAGTAACCTGAAGTCGTTGTGAATAACTAACTGCTCTTGAAATATCTACCATGTACCTGGAGTAACCTAGACTAGACGCGAGCGGCTGAATGCAGAAATACCCAAATTTCATACACAGAGCAATTGAACAAACGATAGAAGCCTACGTCTAATGCCATAGCAGTACGCACACGCGTATCGACGATGACCCGCCCGACGTGTTGGCAGCTGGCTTCATATATTTTACATCAGTTTTATTTCCGGCGATTGAGTACGCCAAAATTTAAGTAGAAATCCCACTCGTTCTTTTGAAAGATTACGTAAGAGTGAATTTTCGCTACGTATCGCGAGTAATGTGTTCGTAATACGCGACGCATGGCAACACAGTACCTAAACCTAATGATAATTTTGGATGGGCACCAAATTTCATTGTGTACATCATGTTTTAACTACGCTAAGTTTCACATGGCAACTAAATGTATGAACGTGTTCCCGGTTGGCAGTCGTAATTCCCCGATAGTATAGCCAATGTGTGTGCCACATGCTTCAATGGGACGCTCTACACCGAAGCTCGTACCCTGCACGCACGCACCTTATAGCCGCACACCTTATTCTTACTTACACCTTATTCACCCCTCCCCCACAACACTCCGATAAAGCTACGTACCTCATCCTGGATACGCACCTTTTTCTAGCTACGCACCTATTGTGGCTACGCGCCTTATCCTGGCTACGCACCATATTCTGGCTACGCACCTTATCCTGGCTACGCACCTTATCCTGGCTACGCACCTTATTCTGGCTACGCACCTTATCCTGGCTACGCACCTTATCCTGGCTACGCACCTTATCCTGGCTACGCACCTTATTCTGGCTACGCACCTTAGAATCACCTAGCTCCCACCACACCCCTTCACCGACGCACCGTAAAGCTACGCACCTTATTCTGGCGGGCCTCAACGCGCGATCTGTAGAAAAACTCGAGCACGGCCGTGATCATGGAAAGGACGAGACCGCCTATGAGGATATAGAAGATGCCGGCGACGTTTGAGAGCGTCAGCTCGCTCTGTGACGCGTCCTTCGTGTCGGCGCCACCGCACTCGCCCTTGTCGTACCACCACGTGTTCTCCATCGTCTGCAGCTCCCCGTCCTCCCGCAGCTTCAGTACGGCCCACGTGATCTGCTCCCTGTAACAAACAATCGCGTCCTTGGTTACGGTGGAGGTTCTTCGTAGTTTGCGCTTCGTAGAATATCATAATACAGTTCATATAATGCATACAATGTTGATATATATCATATATATGAATATATAATATGATATTATTATATGATTTATATATATATATAT
>NW_014577071.1:742631-760131 GCF_000485595.1 Priapulus caudatus
TTCCAATTTTCAGGGTGTTATGTGACAGTATATGAACAAATACAGTTGATTTGCTCTTAGCACTTCTGCAGCCCATCAGTGATTCTCCATAGGAATGTCAAAATCAAATATACTGTATAAATAAACATGTCTGTATGAGTCTATTATTTAGTATGTCATATCCAATATTAATAATTCATTATATATATATAATGAATTTTCTATAGCTACTTAGCAATAAGCATTGATTGCTTATTTCACCGGCAAATTAAATGCGTTGCTATATTTTCGTTTCCATCTCATAACTGTCATGGCGCCTACCTTAAATCTGAGCGGAGCGGAGTCGCTATGCCGTAGCCTTTAGAGTCTAAGTTCTCTCCGACTTTCATCGTGTCGCACGGCTTGCGGTTATTGATGTAGTCGTTCGTAGTCGACTCCAGCAAAAACGCGTACTTGCCTTTCGACTGGCGCACGCGTTTGACTCCCTCGCTGTTCTTGAAGACAAACACCGATGGTTTTTGCGTCTCCATGTACTGCCACATTGTTTGGTAAACCCCTAGTTTTGACGTCTGAAACAAATGAGTGAAAAAACTGATCTCGTTGCGCTGCGTTGCATAACACTGTGTTTTTTCGTGTTGTGTTGTGAACTATCGTGTCATGTCGTGTGTTTCGCACCGTTCCGTACCATACCATGTCGTGTCGTCGTGTCGTATTACGCTATATGATAGTGTGTTGAATTGCGTTGAATCGTATTTCAATTCTTTACTCCTCCACATTGTTGCTTTGTCATAAAATAGGTACATATGTTATATTAATATATCCTTTGCTCTTCGATACCTGTCACGTGCGTAATAATATTCCGCAGCGTGAGAGAGATCAGGCAGTGAAACAATATTATACACTTGAGCTAACAAATATCAATTTCTAGTTGTCTGGCTCGCGTATTGCAATCATATAGATGTCCCGGACAAATGAGTATATGAAGCTGCTAGGCATGAATCATGTTACGACGGCTAGTATATGCGCTTATATATATGTATATATATATATATATATATATATATATATATATATATACGCACTCCGCTGACGCACTGGGAGTTTTTCTTAGTGAAAGTTACCCTTCGTGGCAAATTTGAGTGAGAAATATACTGAGTGGTGGTGGTGGTTATACTTATACAGTCTCAGCCACCTCTGAGATGCATCAGTAGCTAACACTGTTGTCAGTGTTGGTCTGCACAATTGCCGTTTACACAAGCGTTGTACACAACACATCGTATGAAGCGAGTCATATATATATATATATATATATATATATATATATATATATATATATATATATATATGCATATATATACATACAAAATATTATTAATTTAGAAGCTACACGTTTTTATTTTTGCAGTGCTGTTAGTATATAGGTGTTCGTATATATAAGAGTTTTGCGGTAAAATGGTTAAGAACTTTTGTGCATAAATCAAATGAACGGAGACAAACGAGTTGCAAAGAAGACGCATCTGCATCGCAACTGACGACGCGTAGGTGCTGGTGGGTTTATATATAAACAAGGCCGGTGCAATCACAAAACCAACGTATGTCCGCACAGCGCACACGCGACCGCAAAGAGCACGCACAAGATGAAAAATAATTGTACTTGGCACCAACCTTGGGGAAATATCACATCCTTGCTGCATAAAGGCACCCAGGGAAAACCACAGGCTATTTGAAATATTAAAGTCGTTGACGGCCACCGGCTGGTTGCCGACGTATTCCACGCGCCATTCGTACGGATTAAAGCGCGACACGAGAAACAGAACTATGCTGACGCCGATCAAGGCGAATATAATGCACATCCAGATCTTGTAGGAGAGCGGGTTCATAAACGAGAACACGCCAGGCTTCTGCTTCTCCGGTTTTTTTATCATGATGCTGATGCCGAGATTCATGAACGGCTTCGAGAAGTCGATGACGCGTTCCCGTGCCGACGTTATCGTCAGCGGCGCCACCGCCAGATCGGCTTCCTGAAAACAAACATGGCGACGCGAGTGAGAAAGTCGGCTTCCTGGGAATAACAGGGGTTTTACGACGTTGTTTCGATGGGATAGAGTGGAAAGGTGCAAAGCCGGATCAAGCTAGCGCGGGTCTGTAGCACATAATATATTAATATATGATATATACTAATACTATATATATAATATAATATATCATATATAATTATGTAATCAGTTATAGGGCCCTATCGGCTTCCGAAAAATCCTGCTAAGATTCTGGTTTCCTGAAAAAAAATGGCGACATGGCGCGTGAGAGCCTCGACATTGAATCACACGTTACGACCGTCGGTTGCGATGTGAAAGCGTAGAAAAAACGCGAGCGTGGGGAGGCTCAGATGTGTCGTTCCTGCGCCAGTTTAGGAATGTATAGAATGAATAAATAACAATTTGTGATATGATGCGTTGCGCAATGTTCGAAGGGTGACGCAAGGCTGCCTTCACAGGCAAAACCATCGTGTTTTATCAGGGGAAAGTTGAATAGCGGAGTGTGCGAAGTTGTGCGAGCGAGTATTGAAACAGAATTCATCATACTGACGTCTTCTCTTGAAGATGTATGATTACGGACGATATTGCGGCCATGTCGTTGATAACGAGTTACCGTAAAGCACACGCAGCTAGCACAACGATCATTTCTTACTGGTGATATCTTCTCAAAATAGATGTAATTATAGTAAGCAATTGTCCCCCCCTAATTCGTTCTGCCGAACAAAACAGTCAATCTCAAAACCAACAGAATACGCATGTCCGACTAGACGTCGATCAATCACTAGTGGCTACTTCGCCCTGCTCTTTTAAATCATGTGGGTGCACTTTAGACCTTGTTTCTTAAAATAAACAAAAGACGTACGTCACTGAATCAACGCTCTCCGATCACTGCCGGCTCGCCACGTTCCGTCATCGCCGGAAGCCTTTCGTGACGTTCCGAGTCTTTCACGACGCTTACCTTTGGATTTGAAATTAAAATCTGGCGGCTTACCTCGTTATACAAGGTCGCATGGCAGACCGCCAGTGAGCGTTTCATTGCCCGAGGCAGCGTGAGGCTTCTCTTCGTCCACCGGTAAGGTTAAGGTGCGATCCTATATACTACAGAACTTATCTCGATGAGTGTGAGCTGAGCATCCGTATTGCTAGAATAATGCGTCAATGAGATTAGCTTGATTGATTAATTGATTGGATTATTAATCGATCGATTGATCGATTGTTTGTGGGCGGGTTGGTGGATGGATGGGTGTATGGATGAATAAATGAATGAATGCATGGATAGATGGATGGATGGATGAATGAATGGATGGATGGATGGATGAAGGATGGATGAATGGATGGATGAAGAGATGGATGGATGGATGGAACTGGTGGATACATGGTGGATGGATGGATGGATGGATGGATGGATGGGATGGATGGATGGATGGATGGATGGATGGATGGATGGATGGATGGATGGATGGAGTGGATGGATGGATGGATGGATGGATGGATGGATGGATGGATGGATGGATGGATGGATGGGAATGAGATGGAATGGATGGATGGATGGGGATGGATGGATGGATGGATGGATGGATGGATGGATGGATGGGATGGAATGGATGGATGGATGGATGGCTAATGGATGGATCGGATGGATGAGAGATGATGGATGGATGGATGGATGGGATGGCATAGCATGGTGGATAGATAAATGGATAATAGATGAGTGATGGATGATAGATGAGTAGATGGATGAATGTGGATGTGATTCGATGTGGATGGATGGATCGCGATGGACTGATGGATGAATGATGAATGTGAATAGAATTCGATTGCGAGATGGCGTAAACTGGATGGATTGATGGCTAGATGGATTGATGGCTAGATGGATTGATGGCTAGATGGATTGATGGCTAGATGGTTGATGGCTAGATGGATTGATGGCTAGATGGATGAATAGATGGGTGGATGGATGAATGGGCAGAGGAGCGGACAGGCTGACAAACTAACTAATCGCTGTAAACTAGTAGAAGCACGTACCAGGATTGTAGTTACGCGAACAGTCCTGTTGTCGAATTCTCCTAAGCTTCGCTGATAGATAGGGGAGCCCGCAATGAAGCCATTGGGATGTACCCACCTTCCGATCTGCAGATGTCCACGAAATATAAATCACGGTCAATGTTATTTTGTGCATCTAGTCATATATATATATATATACACATATATATATATATATATATATATATATACATGCATACAATATTGTTGTACGGTTTATTGCCTATCAGTATGGTAGTGAAAAGCATATTCTAACGTTTGTAACACGTATGTGTGTGTAGCTTGCTGTCCTGTCAACATCTATGCGGTAGTTTATTTGTCTAGCCATCCATGAACAAGAATTAACTTGGCTGTTTTGCATTCATGGTCGAAGATCACTATCCAAGTTACGCGAACACCATCGTATAGACGTACTTTAAATACCCCTGAATTGGAAATGGTCATTCGCAATAGATGATGTAAATCATTTAAACTTTAACTCGGGGGTTCTTAACCTGTGCTTCAGGGGGTCCGTGAACCAGGCGCATGCAAAATTTTGTGTTTATGTGCTTATGTGGCATTTTTCTGGGGCGAGGTCAGTAGCTTTCATCAGATTCTCAAAGGGGTCCATGACTCAAAAAGGATAAGAACCACTGCTTTAACTACTGACAGAGGTCGGTAGGCTACAACGATTTTAAACATTTCCAATGTCGTGCGCTGCAATAACTTCATCGATAGATTAAAGATCGATAGATACATAATCGGTATTTTGTTATCATTGCAACTATAGATAATAGATAAATTAAATTAAATTTAAAATTAATTTTTTTAATTTAAAAATTAACTTTTAACTACCTTGAAAAATTCCATCGTTGAGCCGCCTTCTACGGTACCGTACTGAATCTCAGTCTGCTTAATGAGATCGTCGGCACTATTAATAGGCGTCAACATTCTCTCTACTGTAAGAAAAGCAGCCAAGTTTGCCGTATACGACGAAATCATTATAAGCGTGAAGAACCACCAGACCGAACCGACGATCCGACCGGAAAACGATCTGGAATGAAACCGGAACGAAGCGTGAGATCGCGGGAGAATCGGGGGTGCACAGCGGCGGTGCGGCGGGCATGTGCAGGGCGCGTCGTGGCGGTGGCTTAGTCCGCGTTGACGACGGCTGCTGCTGTCCCCACCGTCACCGTGCTGTCACCACTGTCACCACTGTGATGTCACCGTGCTGTTAATTCACCAGCGGCGATGATTAATTATCTAACACGGTGCGGGCGCCGTTTTCATTTTACGGGCACTTGCTTGCATGCATCGGCATCCTACACGAGGCGCATTTGTTTGTAGTTGGGAAACACAGAGCGGGCACCCACGCGTCCGCGCAAACGAATGCATGCACGCACGCACAACACGAACACGTACACACACGCACAGGCACACGCACACACACTCCCGTTACAGCGACACACCACCACACCACACCACACACACACACACACACACACACACACACACACACACACACACTGACACACACACCCACAGCACACACACGCACAGGCACACGCACACACGACCCCGTACACACACAGCCACCAACCCCAGGCCCAACACACACAGGCCACACACAGCTCAGCACCAGTCAGGGCGGCCGCGCGCACACACGTATATATATCGTATATCTATATACTATTATATATATATTAGAAGAGAGGGGATGAGACGACTCAGAGATCTACAAAGATGCACTAGCTGTCCGAAGTGCAATCAGCAATACATTAGCAATTGCGAACGCTAACCCAAGACGTGTCGACGCATCACAGCAATAAGCAGGCACAAACATACCGCATCTACGTATATGTTAATATATACATAGATATCACCGGTACCTTTGTACTGTAGACTGTGGCTGGACTCCTATTACCCTGATCGGATTCGAATTTCAGCTCACGTTTTGACGTATACAGTTAAACATCACGCAACTAACATCCAGCATCAAAACTCACACCAAGTTGCACACCGATAGATAGAGAGGCTCGTTACAACCGGCCCCAACCATGCTGGAAACCTATCGGCAGCGGGCCACTGCGACGCGCTAATAAGTCGGCCAATTTTGAAGAAAAAAAAACAGCAAAAATTTCCCAGCCGAGCCCACTACGACATTTTGGTAAACAACGTCTTACGCATGTCGTGCACCAACCGTGAAAATGCTACGCAATAAAGACATGCTGATACCGTCTCTAAACTTGGGCGGTTTGACCTGCGCTATTTACGGTCGCTTGCACGCATGCTTATACTGGTTTTCATGCTGCGTCAGCCGTGCGGTACGGAACTGGCTTAAATAAATGGCGGGACTTACTCTCGAACTACAACACTAACGGTGCTGCCTACACATGCTATTGTATATATATATATAGATATATATAATATTAATATATATATATATATATATATATATGCATATACTATACCAATACAGAAAATATTATTAATTAGAGAAGCTACACGTTTTTACTTTGCAGGCGTTAGTATAGTAGGGTGCTTCGTATATCATAAGAGTTTTTTGCGGTAAAATGGTTAAGAATTTTGTGGCATAAACCGATAACTGACGGGACACAACGAGTTCTGCAAGCAGCGCTATCGTGCATCGCAACTGACGACGGCGTAGGTGCTGTGGTGGTTTATATATAATGCAAAACAAGGCCGCGTGCAATCACAAACCACCCCCCCAGTATGTCCGCAGCAAGCGCACACGCGACCGGCAGAAGAGAGCAAGCGCACCAAGATGAAAATAATTGTACTTGGCACCAACCTTGGGAAATAGTCACATCCTTGGCTGCATAAAGGCACGCCAGGGAAAAACCAACAGGCTATTTTGACAATATTAAAGGTCGTTGACGCCCACGGCTGGTTGGCCGACGTATTCCCCCGCGCCATTCGTACGGATTATAGCGCGACACGAGAGAACAGAACTATGCTGACGCCGATCAAGGGAAATCTAATGCACATCCAGAAAATCTTGTATGGAGAGCGGGTTCTCATAACGAGAACACGCCAGGGCTTCTGCCTTGCTCCGGTTTTTTGTTCCATGATGCTGATGCACGAGATCATGAACGGCTTCGGAGAAGTCGATGACGCGTTCCGTGCCGATCGTTATCGTCAGCGGCGCCACCGCCAGATCGCTTCCTGAAAACAAACATGGCGACGCGAGTGAGAAAGTCGCTTCCCCCCTGGGAATAACAGGGGTTTTCACGATCGTTGTTTCGGATGTGGATATGAGTGGGAACAGGTGCAAAGCCGGATCAAGCTAGCGACGGGTCATGTAGCACATAATATATTATATATATATATACTAATATATCATATATAATATATATATATATATAAAATATAGTTATAGAAGGGCCCTATCGGCTTCCTGAAAAATGCCTGCTAAGTCGGTTTCCTGAAAAAACATGGCGACATGCGTGAGAGCCTCGACATTGAATCAACGTTACGACGTCGTTGCGATGGGAAAGCGTAGAAAAAACGCGAGCGTGGGAGGCTCAGATGTGTCGTTCCTGCCAGTTTAGGAATGTGATAGAATGAATAATAACAATTTTGATATGATCGTTGCGAATGTTCGAAGGTGACGCAAGGCTGCCTTCAACAGGCAAACCATCGTGTTTATCAGGGGAATTGAATAGCGAGTGTGCGAGTTTGCGAGCGAGTATTGAAATCAGAATTCTATACTGACGTCTCTCTTGAATGTATGATACGGAGATATTGCGCATGTCGTTTGATACGAGTTACCGTAAAAGCACACGCAGCTACCACAACGATCATTTCTTAACTGGTTGATATTTCTCATAAATAGATGTAATTATAGTAAGCAATTTCTAATTCGTTCTACGAACAAAACAGTCATTAAAAACCAACAGAATTACGCCATGTCCGACTAGACGTCGATCACACTAGTGCTATCGCCCTGGCTTTTAAATCAGGTGCACTTAGACCTTGTTTATTAAAATAAACAAAAGACGTACGTCACGAATCAACTCTCCGATCATGCCGCTCCACGTTCCATCGCCGGAAGCCTTTCCGTACGTTCCATCTTTCACGACCTCTACTTTGAATTTGAAATTAATCTTGCTGGCTACCCTCTTTACAAGGTCCATGCAGAAGCCAGTGTAGCGTTCATTGCCCGAGGCAGTGAGCTTCTCTTCGTCCACCGTAAGGTAAGGTGGATCCTATAATACAGAACTTATCTCGATGAGTGTGGCTATGACGTATTGCTAGAAGAATGCGTCATGAGATTAGTTGATTGATTAATTGATTGGATTATTAATCGATCGATTGATCGATTGGTTTGTGGGCGGGTTGGTGGATGGATGGGTGTATGGAATGAATGAAATGAATGAATGCATGGGATATGGAATGGATGATGAGATGGATGGATGGATGAAGATGCGATGATGGATGGATGCTGTGGATGGATGGATGTGTGGTAATGGAGTGGATGATGATATGGACTGGATGGATGGATGATGATGGCATGGATGATAAGAATATGATGGATGGATGGAATGGATGGATGGATGGATGGATGATTGGATGGATGGATGGATGGATGGATGGGATGGAGATGGATGGATGGACTGGAATGGATGGATGGATGGATGGATTGGATGGATGGATGGAGATGGAATCGGAGGATTGGATGTGGATGGATGGAATGGATGGATGGATTGGATGGATGGTATGGATGGATGGATGGATGATGGATGGATGGATGGATGGATGGATGGGTGGAGGAGGATTGGATGAATGGATTGGAGTGGATGGATGGATGAAATGGATGGATGGCTATGGATGGATGCAGGATGGATGGATGGATATGCGATGAGGTGGATGTAGATAGATGAATAAGGATAGATAAGATGGACTGATGAATAGATGAGTGGATGAGTGGATGAATCGATGGATGGATGGATGGATGGATGGATGGATGAATGGATGAATGAATGAATTGATTGCTAGATGGGTAAATGGATGGATTAATGGCTAGATGAATTGATGGCTAGATGGATTGATGGCTAGATGGATTGATGGCTAGATGGATTGATGGCTAGATGGATTGATGGCTAGATGATGATGTTGATGGCTAGATGGTATGGCCTAGATGGATTGAGTGCATAGATGGATGAATAGATTGGTGGATGGATGAAATGGGCAGCAGGAGCGGACAGGCTGACAAACTAACGTAATACGCTCGTAAAACTAGTAGAAGCACGTACCAGGATTGTAGTTACGCGAACAGTCCTGCTTGTCGAATCTCCTAAGGCTTCGACTGGATAGATGGGGGAGCCCGCAAATGAAGCCGTTGGGATGTACGCCCACCGCTTTCCGATCTGCAGATGTCCACGGAAATCATAAATGCACGGTAAATGTTATTTGTGTGCCATCTAATGTCATATATATATATTATATAGTATATATATATATGATATATAATATATATATATATATATACGAGCATAGTCGTGTGTGTGTGTTGTGTGTGTTGTGTTGTGTGGTGGTGCGCGCGCGGTGTGTGGTGTGTGTGTGTGTGTGTAGTGTGTGTGTATGTGGTGTATTATGTGTGTATGTGTGTGCTATGCTGCTGTGGATGTGGTGTGGTATGTGTGTGTATGTGTGTGTACTGTCGTGTGTATGTGTGTGTATGTGTGGTATCGTGTTGTGTTCGTGTGTGTGTGTGTGTGTGGTGTGTGTGTGTGTGTGTGTTGTGTGTATGTGTGATGTAGTGTGTGTGTATGCTTGTATATATGTTGGTGTATGGTGTGTGTAATGTGTGTGTATGTGTGTTGTGTGTGTGTGTTGTGCTGTGGGTGTGAGCGTTGTGTGTGTGTGTTGTGCTGTGTTGTTGTGTGTGTGATGTGTGTGTGTGTGTGTGTGTGTTGTGTGTGTGTGGTGTATCGTGTGTGTGTATGTTATGTATGCTGTGTGTATGTGTGTGTATGTGTTGTGCCGTGTGTGTTGTGTGTGTTGTGTGTCGTGTGTATGTGTGTGTATGTGTGTGTCATTGGTGTATGTGTGTGTATGTGTGTGTGCGTGTGTGTGTGTTATGTGTTGGTGTGTGTGTGTGTGTGTGATGTGTGTGTGTGTGCGTGTGTGGTGTGTTGGTGTGAATGTTGTGTGGTGTTGTGTGTGTGTGTGTATGTTGGTGTGTATTGTGTGTGTATGTGTTGTATGTGTGTGTATGTGTGTGGTGTGTGTGTGTGTGTGTCAGTGTGCTGTGTTGTGTTGGTGCTTGTGTTGTGTAGTGTGGTGTGTGATAGTTGTGTGTCGGTGTGTGTGTGTGTTATGTGTGTGTGTGTGTGTTGTTGTAGTGTATTGTGGTGTTATGTGTGTGTATGGTGTGTGTATGTGTGTGTATGTGTGTGTATGTGTGTGTATGTGTGTGTATGTGTGTGTATATGTGTGTATATGTGTGTATGTGTGTGTATGTGTGTGTATGTGTGTGTGTGTGTGGTGGTGTGTGTGCTGTGTGTGTGTGTGTGGTGTTGTGTTGTGGTGTGTGTGTGTGTTTGTGTGCATAAACACGTGTTCCCGTATTTTACAAATTCGTGCGTGATATGTTTATGATTATTCATGTGTGTGTGACGTACTCTTAAATCCATATTATCTTTTAGCGTAAATTCCCAAACGTCCAAGTGGTAATTTGTCCGCCGTCCTTTCGAATCAAACTGTATAGGTCCTGTCAGCCCGTTAGGAATTGTTACCTGAAACAATAAAAATACATGGCGTTCATATATTGTCAGTGACAAGCCTTTCCGACTACTATAATATTACATTAGTCATTATTAATTAAATTTTCTGGAATATTACCTGCAATATTGGCATAAATTTCATTATCTTTACGCTCAAGTGGTATTATTAACGTAATATTACGGAGGCGATGTATAGAGGGCGCTAGTATGTGATTGCGTTAGTGTGGCCGCCTGGGTATACAGATACGATACAATTAGCGACGATTTTCTCGTATCTATCATAAACAAATGAAAAATTGTCAGATGATGTAATTTCAGATAATAATCTTTACAAACGCTTATTTTAGAACATTTATAAGTCAACGTATAAAAGCTAATCTGATCATACCCATTTTAAGCCATCATATTGATATAATCTTCTAACATTTGTATTTATGAAACTAGAATATATAGCATTGAGCTTGTCATTTCACACTTTTATACACAAAATATTATATTACACATTCTATGTAATAAGGCGGAAAAATAAAGCCTTACGTATTCAATTCGTGAAAACTTTTTTTTACTATATATTACGTATGGAGCCTCGATGTGTTTTTGTGCGTTCACGAGATATTTTACATTCAGGAAAAAAATGTGTATCAAAAACCGCAAATAAATGAAGGTGATTTAATGCCGAATGATAGACATTGAAGCACCAAATGCTTGATTCAATTTTTCTTCACTGTTCCCTAACGTAATTATTTCGTAATTATCGCGACCATATCAAGCCATCATGATTCATGAGCTTAAGCGTAAACGGATGGCGACGCGTGCAGCCAAACCCCTCGGACAGACAAATCCATGGCAATGACTCTCGGCTTAGCGTTTCTCATCAGATGCAAGCTCCTACTTCGCCGAATGATTGCTTTCATGGCGCGCATCCTTCATTGTCGTCTACATTGCACACTCGTGTGATATTATTGCAATCGTGTGGGGAGTTACGTCACACCGAAACCGATCGCTGTTAGCCAATGTCATGACCAGACACTTTATTCATGGCTTTTGTGTAACGCCTTAGAACCCAAGTTTACCGAATTAATGCTTAGGCTTGTGCGCCATTGAATTTTATTTTTAATCGTATACTATGTAGGCCTACATGTACATTCAGCGGAGTATGACAGTAGTGCAACAGCCATTGGTATTACCAGCGTTCCTAATACAGTATGAATGCATGTAACGCAAACCTAAAGCTGCGGCTTTAAAAAGTAATTGTATATCCGTAAATACGACATAAGAGAGGAAAATATTAAATAAATTAATGAAAACAGCAGCACGGCGCTAAACACGTTTCGCATTGGATCCGTTCGATCGTGTCCTGGCCTGAATAAATTAGAAATTAATTCTTCCCCTTATACTGGCATTGAATTTTTACCCTTGATTAATTCCTCCTTGAACATTGATTGTATTAACCCTAAGTTAATAATGTGAGTTTATGTTTGAAAAGCAAATGATTCTACCACAACAACCATAACAGCCACAACGACAATGACAACGACGGCGACGGCGACGACGACGACGACGAAGACGACGAAAGCGACGGCGACGACGAAGACAACGACGACGACCGGCAACCAAACGCCACATCACAACACCGCCATCATTTACAATCTAAAGATTCACTTACAACTTGGCCGCCACATAACGCAGCCTTACATCGCCAGCACGCGTTTACCGCTAGAAAAATGCATTACTCACGCGTTGCATACTCACATTTTTTAAGAACCTGAGGATTTTCTCGCCTCTCTCCCACGGAATCACCTCCGACCTACGACAGTAGATTCCCTTACTGTCCTGATTATACATCTCGTTGCGTCGGAAGTTTTTCTGAAACCTCTCCGGTTTCTGACGTATCATTTCCGTGTAAGCCTCTATTATGACTTTCACGGTATCGTACATGAGCGCGGATGCGTACTATAACACACACAAAAAACGACAGCATGAACAGCAATTAACTAAATGGCGCGCATCGTTGTTAACGCAATTGATTCTGCACTTGGGAATCGATACAAATCTGTTATCGATCGGTGGGACGTGAGGTAATCAGGGTCGCTCTCACTCGTTATCCGGACATGCACACACACGAACTGGTAATTGTCATTAAGAGCGAGGGTAAGCGTATGCTAATGTTATTGAAATAACGAGATAGCATTTGCCGTTCGTTGCGGTTGTGGTATTCCACACGTATATATATATATATATCAGGAGCGTATAATGACAAATATCTTATACGCTCCTGATATATATATACGTGTGTGTAACTGTCATTATACCGCTCCTGATTATATATATAATATATATATATATATATATATATATATAGTGTGTGTTGTGTGTGATGTGCGTGTGTGTGTGTGTCTGCGTTTGCGTAGTGCGTACGCGTGCGCGTGCCGCGTGCGTGTACGTATGCGTAATACGCTGGCGCGTGTGCGTGTGCGTGTGCGTTTGCTATGTGCCGTGTGCGTGTGCGTCGTACGTATACGTGTGCGTGTGCTGTGTGGCGTCGTGTGCGTGTTGCGTGTGCGTGAACGTGCGCGCGCGTTTGTGTGCGTGTGACATTTTAACGTGCGCGCGTCTTCGAATAAAAAAAGAGGGAATGAAATGCGCCTACACTCATACACGACATTTATGGCAATATGTGTTTAGTCTCGCGAGGGCGGTCTAACCACCAAAGGTCTCTTTACGTACACCCGCACCGAGTGCGCTCGCTGCGCGTGCACGTAGCATTACCGATATGCGCGTGTTTCCGGCGCCTATCCAGAAAGTTCTATCAAGATATTTCCATTTGTCCTGCTCGAAAAAGATTCGCATAGCCTCGCTTTTCTTGTCGATGAGCTGAAAGCGGGTGAGGTTGGCTCCGTGATGTTGAAACTGCGCGAGTTTGAGGTCCTCTGACGCCTGCGAACATCAAAAATAAAATCATCGATTGACTGTCGGTTTGTGCGCGTGCACTTTCGGCGCGTAATACAATTTACCGACGGTTTAACAAATTGCCAGCCTGCATAGCAGCCGAGTGCGCGCATCTGTAAAAAATTTATGCGCGGAGCCCGGCGCGATGTGTTGACACAATGCACTGTTTTACCGCCGTGCCTTTTATCGTGGCTTTGCTTCTGTTGACTAGTGACAAGCTATCATAACGCACACGGTGCGCTCGTATCGCGTTTCAAAACGATCATTAAAAATTTACGAGCGGCGGCGTTTTGCGCTGACCGCAGTTCGGTAATTAATCCTCATAAGTCCGCCTAGTCTCGGAGCAAGACAATGGAGCATTTTGCCGTGCGCTCCATAGATGCTTGAACAATGTACGAACACTTGTGTCGGCAGAAATCAGTTCTGTACGGAGCCTAATATTAAAAAGACTGTGATGTGTCAGCTGAAACGGGGTGGGGGTGGGTTGGGGGGCTCTAGCATTTTACGGACTGCAGTGTCGACTACACATATATTTTGTTAAATGGTACAGATCTCGATGTTATTGATAAATCTTTCTTTTTTTGCCACGTTTAACCTGAATATGAGATTGGACTCAAGCGCTATTTTGTACGCGACAATGTAGCTTCGTAGTAACAACGACGCCATTATTATCGTAAGTTTTTCTATGCCATAACACCGTATACCGTTTTAACTCCACTGTAGCACTACCTGTCTAGTGTAGGTGGCGCTGCGTATACTCACATATGTTGTGATGAGGTAGCGATAATTCCTAGATTAGCTAGCGATAATTCGTAGATCAGCTAGCGTAGATGGCGCTGTTTCATACTTACATATGTCGTGATCAGCTAGTGTAGGTGGCGCTGTTTCATACTTTCATATGTCGTGATCAGGTAGTGTAGATGGCGCTGTTTCATACTTACATATGTCGTGATCAGGTAGTGTAGGTGGCGCTGCTTCATACTTACATATGTCGTAATCAGCTAGTGTAGGTGGCGCTGCTTCATACTTACATATGTTGCGATAAGCTAGTGTAGGTGGCGCTGTGTTATACTCACATATGTCGTTATCAGCTAGTGTAGGTGGCGCTGTTCTATACTCACATATGTCGTGATAAGGTAGTGTATATGGCACTCTTCTATACTCACATATGTCGTTATCAGGTAGTGATAATTCCTCGTCGTCATGCCGATGGTAGTCAGAAGGTCCATCACGTACTGCGTCGACTCCAGCGACTTGCAGTCGACGATGAATCGCTTGTTGATCTCTCGGTCGTCCCTGTCCAGCTGCTGCAAGGTGAGCTTGTCGTCACTGTTCCCCTGTATGAGTCGCGGAACTATGATCCGCTTCTCCGACTTCAGGTACTGGTTTAGTCGCTGGAGGTTGAGCAGCCCTGGGAAAGGAGAGAGAGGGGAAGAGGTGATGATGAGAGCGAGCGAGGGGCGGCGACTGATTTACTCGTTATTATGATAGCAATTAATACTAATTGTGTAATTGCTCATTAATTAGATTCGCGGGATTTTGTAATTATCTGAATTCTTTTTCGTAAGACGCTACTTTGCTTTTGTTTAATCTATGCACCGAAAATCAGTAGATCGGTGAGATTTCATCTACCCTTCCCCTTCCCGGTTTGAATCAGGTGGTCAATCTACTTCGTGTTGGTAAATGGCTATTGGCGCTTCTTGTCTTGACACTATAGGCAGGGGCGTAGCACTTTATTGCTTTCTCGGGGGCTTTAACCCGTCGCGTGTGAGCCCCATCCGGGTGCTCTCTCCCTATATATATATATCTGTACGCACACAATAAAACAATGTCGCTCTCGCTGTCTGACACAGCCCATTCCCCGCTAGGCGCGTGAACGCTCGCAAACGAGTAATGGAAATCAAACAGGACTAATTGCAAAACGGAGAAAGCTGTGGCGATAGAGGCTGAGCGCGTTCGAGCGATCTCGAAGCGGAATTCGCACGAGACCAGCTGTCCCTATAGTATGCGTGTTCCCCCCGCTGTCTTCATCTCTAGATGTCACGACGGAAGCGAAGAAGTCAGTAACCACGCGAAATTAATAGAAATTTCATCACAGTAATTCTATCCATTGCATATTTGACAAGATAATTGCCTTACGTTCAAATGGAAATTACTATTACAGTAGAAATCGGTGGTCGGAGCGGTTTCATGGAGGGAGCCGGGACGCGAGCGTATAGCATGTAGGCCGGCGTGCCATTATAGGTATAACGACCATCGATAATACGCAGTGACATGCGGTCCCCTAAGTCGCAGCAGATCGGAAAATAATGTCGCGCTGGGACTTTACTTACGACGGTGGCATGTACGCAAGATTTCCCCATTTCGGGGCATTAAAAGAGTGCATTGACTCACTCCTAAGGGAACATTATACTTCTATATGTTGGGGAACATTAAAAGAGAACATTGACTCACTCACTCCTAAGGGAACATTATACTTCTATATGTTGGGGAACATTAAAAGAGAACATTGACTCACTCACTCCTAAGGGAACATTATACCTCTATATGTTGGGGAACATTAAAAGAGAACATTGACTCACTCACTCTTAAGGGAACATTATACTCCTATATGTTGGGGAACATTAAAAGAGAACACTGACTCACTCACTCCTAAGGGAACATTATACTTCAATCTCCGTTCAGGAAGAAGAACATTAAAAGGGAATATAAACTCACTCTTAAGGGAACATTATACTAGATGTTTGCGAACGTGTCGATTGTGAAGACTTGTTCAAATTACGTGCAAGTATACATACATACACACGCAAACAGCAATCAATTAAATATTTTGATTCGCCTTGTTTGATGTCAACACGTACATTCGAATATTTTATTCTAAGATATCGGATGGGTAAATAAAAAATATAGCGTCGATAGACTGACATACTATACGTCTAGACTAACACCGTAAGTTGTTGAGAATCAAGCTTGTGGGCTCAGCGAAAGGGGTATGTGGAGTCACTCTAACGTTAGCTATGAAACTGTGGCGCCTAGATGAAGAATAGTGTCAGGAAAGGGCTAGATCCTACCTACCACATCCCTATAGATTTTAAATGCCAAGCGTCTTCTTAAAGCGCGCATACAAAGAAAGCAATGAAAAATTGTCGAGAACAACGAAATATGCAGCGGCAGCATCTTATCCTACTGTGCCAATAGCATTTAGGGATGTGTCGAGCATCTTCGGATCTTCAATATGATCAGCATGTTCTGTTCCAAGTCGCAGGCTTCTTTTAGCCGTACAGCGCGCATCACTTGGGACCAGTATGCGCACAACAAGCAAATGCAGAGGAGTTTTCGCGAGAGCGCTAACTCATCAATATTACAAGCGCTCGGCTAGAATCCCGGCGTGTCTAAATTACTTTTTAATCATCGAAAAGCATTCCGTCAAGATTCCATATTAGGTTGAAGCACCAGATCACGAAAACATCAATAAAACTTAGCGCGGTGAAAGATGTACTTGTGTGCGTACTGCGCGCACAGGCAAACACGATCAACGACTCGCCCACGCGTACAACACACATACAGACACGAATAAACGTACGCGCTCATGCATACATACTTGAACGCATACACGCACGTACGCACGCGTGACGACACGCAACGCACGCACGCCACCACGCACGCACGCACGCACGCACGCACGCATGCACCCACCTCACAGCACACGCACGCACGCACGCACGCACGCACGCACGCACGCACGGCACGCACGCACGCACGCAC
>NW_014577071.1:765128-776967 GCF_000485595.1 Priapulus caudatus
CCCTCCTACCGTCACACTAAACCCCTCCCGCCACGCCTTTATCCTACCGTCACAGCCTCCCTCCGTCACAAGTCTTTCCTTACCCCTCCCCCGTCCAGCCCCTTCACTCTATCCTCCTCCTCACAGCTACCCCTTCCCCGTCACAGCCTACCGTCACAGCCTACCCCTTCCCCCGTCACAGTCCTCCTCCGTCACAAGCCCTACCCCTCCTCCGTCACAGCTTCTACGTCACGCCTCCCTCGTACATAGCTCCCCTCTCCCCCGTCACAGCTCTCTATCCGTCGATCTTAGCCTCATCCTCCCTGGATTCCACAGCCCCCCCTCCCCCGCCGTCATAGCCTCCCTACCGTCACAGCCTCCCCGGGTCATACAGCCTCCCCCTCCCCCTGTCACCAGTCCTTGCCCTTTCTATCCGTCAGAGGCCCTTACCCTGTTTCCCCCGTCACAAGCCTCCTCGTCAGACCTTTTACCTTCCTCCCCGTTCACAGCTCCTCCGTCACAGCTACCCTCCCCCGCCCCCCACGCCTCTGCTACCGTCACAGTCCTTCCCTCTCCCTCGTCATTAAATGCCTACTGCCTCTCCCCGTTCACAGTTTCCCTCCGTCACAGTACCCTACCCCTTCCCGTCAGCAGCCTCCTACCGCTTACACCCTAACCCCTTCCCCCGTCACAGCCTCCTACGTCACAGCCTACCCCTCTCGTCCACAGCCCTCCTACCGTCACGCCCCTCCGGTCACTTGTCAGCAGCCTTCCCTCCCCGTCACAGCCCTCCCTCCGTCACAGCCTTTTGCCCTCGTCCTTCCAGCCTCCCCCCGTCACAGCCCCCCCCCCTCCCGTCATAGCTCCTTACCCGTCCAGCCCCTCCACCCGTACAGTCCCTTTACCGTCACAGCCTCCCCCTCTCCCCGTCACAGCCTCCTACCCGTCACAGCCTACCTCCCCGTCACAGGCCCTCTACCGTCACTAGCCTCCCCCTCCCCGCTCACAGCCTCCTTTGGTCACAGCACCTCCCTCTCCGTCGCCTCTTACCGTAACAGCCTACCCTCCCCCGTCACACCTCCTACCGTCCACAGCCTACCCTCCCTCCCCCCGTCACAGTGTTCTCCCTTCCTCCCCGTAAGCTTACCCCTTCCCACGTCACCAGCCCCCCCCCTTCCCCGTCACAGCCTTCCTACCGTCTCTACAGTTCCTTACTCCTCCGCCAGCGTCACAGCTCCTACCGTTCCACAGCCCTACCTCTCCCCCTCACAGCTTCCTCCGCTCACAGCCCTTATCATCCCCCTCCCCGTCACCAGTCTCCCCTCCCGTCACAGCTTACCCCTCCCCCGTCACAGCCTACCCCTCCCCCGTCACAGCCTCCTACCGTCACAGCCTACCCCTCCCCCGTCACAGCCTCCCTCCGTCACAGCCTACCCCTCCCCCGTCACAGCGCTACCGTCACAGCCCTACCCCATCCCTCCCCCCGCTCACAGGCCTACCCCATACCCCGTCCACCCGTCAACAGTCTCCTCCCCTCCTCGTAACAGGCCATACCCCTCCCTCACAGCCCCCCTTCCCCGGTCCAGCCTACCCCTCCCGCCTCCCCAGGCCTATATCCCCTCCCCCGTCACGCCCCCTCGTCCGTTCCTCCCGACGCTTCCGCCCGCCTCCCCCGGTTAGCCATTAGCTCGGTTTGCTCAACCTGTTTTCTAAATGGCAAAGTTGGCATTTTTGACAGCGAATGTCAGTGCCGTGCCCGAACAAAGAGCCCCGCGCGTGCATATATCGTCGGCGGCATGCATATCGTCGGCATCGCGGTCGGCGGCGGCGGCGATGACGTCACCGACGCAGCGTCGCGTAACGTCAGCTCGCATGACGGGATCGCTGACGGGTTTTAATTACAGTTTTTAGAGAAAAAACGTGCATGAATGATAACGATGCGCTACGGATCGCAGCTGCATTAATACAGCCGCGAAGCTGGTCGAGAAAGAGAGAGGGGGAGAGAGAGCGCGAGGGAAAGAGAGGGAGAGCGCGTGAGAGAGAGAGAGAGGGAGAGAGAGGGAGAAATAGGGAGAGAGAAGGAGAGAGAGAGAGAGAGAGAGAGAGAGGAAGAGAGATTGAGAGGAGAGAGGGGGAGAGACAGTGAGAGGGAGAAAGAGATAGAGGGGGTCAAATAGAGTGAGTGGGAGAGAGAGGGGGTAGAGGAGACGGGACGAGGGAGGGATTGAGGGAGAGTCGATACAAAGGGAAGGGTGGGATAGAGAAAGAGAGATAGAGAGTGTGATTGAGGGAGAGATGATGCGGAGAGAGAGCAAGATAGAGAGAGAGAGAGAATGGGGATGGAAGGATGGATGAGGGAGAGCGAAAGAGCCGGCTTGCTATGGGAATACTTCTATGTCACAACTGAACAGATATCCTCCAGGTCATTTCAGTCACGGAATTGCTTGTATCGGAATTAAATCGTAAGCAATAGGCAATACTATAGCATTCTTTATAGCATCTAGAATCTTTTGAGCGGCAACGCGTCACATGATACGATTCTCGTTGCACGGGCGGGGACGGCCATTGCCTTCATTCCTCCTACCCCCTAGGGTTTTTATCTAGGACCAACGTAACACGATTATTGCTGCATGCTAGATCGCTTTTTGAAGCGCAGCTGCTGCGTCTAATGCGCAGATCGTGGTGACAGGAGGTAAGAATTAGTCACTCGAGCGTGAGACGCATGTGTCAGCGTTCCTCCATCGCGTTAATGCTTCGCTGTTCCTCACGATATGCGAAGTGATAAATCAGAATAAATTTTTAATGAAAGACGGATACTGCTACTATCAAGCTACTATCATTAGCGCGTTCGTTCGCATTCCGCTACGATTACCTATCTTGTATAATCACGCGCTTGTACGATTATTAAGGGGCCCGTTGCGATAGCGTGCGGTGGAATATTTCTACATATTACACCATGACGATGAAATATCCCAGCATGGTGGCGGTAAATGAATTCGAGATGGATGATTCATCGCATCCGGTTTGCGTCACTTCCGGGGCGCTGCAGAGTTGTCAGTGACATGCGCAGCAATGTTGATGTATGGTGCGCGATTGTATTTAGTGACATATGCGAACTTTTCATAAAGCAGTAAACGCAGCATGGCAGGAGTAACTCCCGGGCTATAGGTTGCGTACAAGCGCACACGAAAAAAACGATGCTAAAAGCATTCATGTCGCTGCGAAATTTGACATAAATTGACGAGTAATTGCCTTAGCGGTGGCGTTGCCTGCCTCAATATATATCAAAGTTGCAAACCATTAAATATTAATTAGCAGTAAATGCGGGCAAAATGCATTCGCCGATCATAATTATAGAGGTAATACCGCGTACAGTAAGTCAAGCTCGCATTATTAGTTTAGGCGCACGCGGAAATCTAATTTAGGCAATATGTCATGTACTATGTAGTTGGCTTCACACCTCCATACACGAAGGCATATGGCTCACGCGGGGAGTTTACAATAACATCAATGGCATTTAGAAAAAAAATCACACGACTTTCCCGCGTAACATCCGCTCGCTAGCGACGAGAAATTACCGAAATTAATTTCCTAATGCGTTCGAGGAAGGCAATAAAAAGTGTCGCTTGCATCGCGGCTTTATATGTACTATAGCGACGCCGCACGCGACCCCCCCCCCATTTTACAGCACAAATAAGCCGCACGCTTATTTCACACAATCTACATAATCACACGCACGTGGCATCACAAATTCACACGCGCGCACATATACATAGCGCGAGAACAGCCTAGTCGGCAAAGGCTATATTGAAAAATCTCCCGAGATATTCTCGTAGTCGGTTGATTGCAGGCGGTTATTGCCTCGGCATTCATAACCCGTTAATATTTTATGCGCGCCTAAATTTACCTACGGGGGTTGCACGCCGCAGCGTATGCGTTATTTAGCGAGAGTGCGTCGTTCGAGAGAGAGACGTGCCTGTTGTCTACGGGGAATCCTCTACGTCGCGGCGGCTCCTATGCGTCAGTATACGGTAACGCGTTAAGGGAGAAGGTAGATCATATACAAGATCTGCCACGCACGCCGTGACGCAACACCGATGTCTTCTCTTGGCGCAGGAATTTCTCTGAGGGTGGCAGTGGCATACGCCTTTGCCTCGCCGTGACCTAGGAGAGCGCGAGAGAGACCCGTGAGCAAGAAGAGGCGAGCGGGCCGCAGATGGGAGAGAGCGACGATGTACTACGTAATTAATTCTACGTCGCGGCGTGCGTTACTGCAGAATTCGAGGTCATACGGTTGTTGTTCGCATTAAACTCGTCGTGCCGACGCCGCAGCCTTCTGCGTCTACAGATATGATGTCGGATCGCCCGGCGGCCACTGCGCCGTATTACAACTCGCGCGCGCGTTTGAAATAAGATGGTAGAGGTTATACACAGATAATTCCCGAAAGACTTTACTCTCAGCCGAGCGCGCGCGCGGTTTCTTTTAGCCACTGGCTAGAAACGCTCGCGAGTGTAAAATCAGTCGCAAAGGGAACGATTAGGCGTGCGGTGATCTCCGCTGGCTGCACTGATAAATCTGAACTTCGTATTTCTACGGCTGCGTTCTCCGTCACTCGTAATGTCCGCGTTCTACGTCACTCATAATGTCCGCGTTCTACGTCACTCATAATGTCCGCGTTCTACGTCACTCATAATGTCCGCGTTCTACGTCACTCACAATGTCCGCGAGCTTCCGGGACAAGCAATTTATTCGCAATTTATGAACGTATCGATTTCGTTTGTCGTTGGCGCGACTCTCGCGCTGCAAAGACTGTCGACAAGCCGAGAGACTACGTAAAATTATTCTAGAGCGACTGTCACGCTGCAAGGACTGTCGACAACCTCGCGTGCAGACCACGTAAAATTATTTCTAGCGCTTCTTTAGCGCGAACTGCTGAAATAACAGAGATGCATCACAGGTTACGTTGCCGCTATACCTGGGGGAGATGTAGAAGAGGAGCTAGTGTGGGATAGGGAGGGGACGGTGTGCAGAGATTACCCGGGGAGGAGGGCGTGGAAACTAACTAGGAGCGCTGGAATTCCCCGAGCTTGCGACCTAAGGCTACTCCATGATTATGCACTCATTGACCCAGCATGCCCGCGATGGAATTCAACTGACAGGGATGAGATGACGATACTGTTTTATCGCATTGCTCCCTGCCGTCACAGAAGCAGCTGCACAGATAGAGCAAGGTCTATATGGTCGAGATGACTCAATGGATAGACGATATGATGGAAATACGAGCAGATGTATTTCTGGGGAACTGGGTATAATATCGACGAGCGCGTCAGTTGAATCGCTAAGCAGCTGAGCAGTTATTACAATATGACGTCAATACATTCTTTCGCGTGTGTGTGTGTGCGCGCGCGTGTGTGTGTGTGTATGTGTGCGCCCGTGAGTGCGTGTGCGTGTGCGTGAGTGTCCGTGGGCGTGTATGTGCGTGTGCGCATGCGTGCTCGCATCCTAGTACGATGACCTTTTTTGATCGACGTGGGTGACCCGAATAATTAGCATATTTTTTAGCCCGTCCCTGCGTTGTCATGCGTAGCGCGTTCTCGTTCGTTTTATCCCGCTGTGAATTTGCGCTATAATAGGAACAGCATTCTGACTGCAATTTCAAACTGCTGGCATCTGCCATGTTCGCGCATGTGTCTTTGCTCGGTAACCTCTGTATTTGCGCTCAAATTAGCAGAGAATACGTTTTTTACTCGCTTCACAAAGTACCGCCTGCCGATTTTCATCCTCGGTCGTAAGTAAACGACGGCTGTGAAGAGTCCGGAGGCGGACTTCACAGACTTACTCTCTGTCGACCGTCGCTCGCTGCCCCCGACTGATATTGTTTCCGTCTTCGACGATCTGTCGTCCACTTGTTTCGCTCAGTCACTGTCGGTGGTCTATCAAAGTCTGGCCGGGCTACGCTCTAAGTGTGTTTATTCGGGCTGCTGCGGCATGACACAGGAGTGAGAGAGGGACAAAGAGAGAGTGAGCGAGCGAGAGTGGCACACGCGCTTGAACTAGTCTGTCTACCGTAGGGTATGACACAGGAGCGAGAAAAAGAGAGAGAGAGAGAGAGAGAGAGAGAGCTTGGCCCACGCGTGAACTATAGTTCGGGTTGCTGCGGCATGACACAGGAGTGTGAGAGAGAAAGAGAGAGAGAGAGAGAGAGAGAGAGAGAGAGAGAGAGTGAGGAGAGTGTTTGTGTGTTGAGAGAGAAGGAGAGAGAGAAGAGGTAGAGAGAGGATATCAGAGAGAGAGAGGAGAAAGAGAGAGAGGAGAGAGAGTGTGTGTGAGGAGAGAGACACGGGAGAGAGAGAGATGGAAGAGAGGAGAGGAGAGAGCGAGGAGAGGATTATTCAGAGATGGAGAGGTGAGGGGCGAGAGAGAGAGAGAGAAGGCGGAGTAAGTGGACGAGAGAAAAAGAGTGAGAGAGAGGAGAGAGAGAGAGAGAGAGAAAGAAGGGAGGAGAGAAGAAGAGAGAGAGGAGAGAGAGAGAAGAGAGAGGGAGGAGATAGGGGGAGGAGAGATGGATGCAGAGTAGGAAGAGAGAGGAGAGAGAGGGAGAGAAAGAGAGAGAGAGAGAGGGAGGAGGAGAGAGAGGGAGGGAGAGAGAGAGGCGTAAAACACGCGCGTGGAGACTAGTGTGTTTGTCCTGTCGTACCGTTCCGTTGACAGTCACCGTGCGCGCGCGTGTGTGTCGTGTGCGTGCGTCGTGCGCTGTCCGTCGTGGTGCCGTGCGCGGCTGTGGGTGTGTGTTGTGGATTGCACAGCGCCGCGTGGCATCGTCCGTGGAAGGTCAGTTCAGTGCGTCTACTGCGGGGGTGCGCCAGAGTAGATGCGTGCGGGGGTTCACGGGGCCTTTGATTGGAAGGTGTTGGTTATAGGGGGCGAAGTATCATCGGTTGCTCTCTTGGTGCGTTCGAGTTGTGGCGAGGCGCAAGGCGGGCACCGTGGCGCGCCCGGTATGACGGTGCGGTAATTATCTAGTAGGAAGTGCGTTCGGGGCCGCTGGTGTTATGGTGTACCTGCGAGCATTGAGTAGCTCTGGAGGCAGGGGTTGGGGCAGGTGATGGTGAGTGGTTGAAATGTGCCGCGGGAGTGCAGGCATAGAGTGGCAGGGGGGCACAAGTTCAGGGGGGGGGCCGGTGTGTCAGTTCAGACGGACAGGTAGACTAACGAGAGGCGGTCATGTAGTAGTGGCGCCCGTCAAAGGGATTCGCTGCAGTGGATTAATGCATTAAGTAATCACGCCGGGCAGCTTTCCGTTGAGTCTTTTTGCGCTAGCATTGGAATCGATGCGTGAGTTAGCTATATAGGGGGGCGGGGGCAAGACTATAGACCGGGATGTCGTTTGCCTACACTAAATAGACGTTAGAAATGTAGTTCCTAAATCAATTGCTAAGTTAGTGAACTCTACAGTTAGATGCAGATTATCGAGATGAGAGCTGTATTGGTACAACTCGGGATGATATATTTAAAGACGAAAGATAGCGATCGGGCAATTTTTAGATAGTCGTCCGACAATGATTGTCATCGTTTAAAGTAATTACGAATGTCCGTACATGTTGATTCAATATCAATCAAATGATTGTATGTCAGCGCTGTTCGCGCCCGCGTCGTGAAAGACACTAATCCTAGAAGATGACCTATCGCACCATAATATCCGATCATTAATATTAGAGGGTTGCCAGAGTTTGATGAGTTCGGTGATTTTCTATTATGTGCTTATCGGTAATTGGCCTTATGACAGGACACGCATATAAAACAGGGGGCCCCCTCACCTCTCCCTGTTTGGGTCGGGGTGTTCTTCATATATGCTAAATCCGGGCTTCTAACACAGGTGGAACGGCGGTGAATGTATGACAGCGTCTAAGGATGACCTAACAACGTGGTGGTTAGAAGGGCACGACGGACCGGCAGCTCAGGCATTAGCAAGGCGTATAGGCTTTGACATTCGTTATGAGCAAGGGGAGCAGATTATGCCTCATAGCGGGCCGAAGTGTAGGCAGACATGCTTATGACGAACGAACAGGAAGTGGTTCCAAATCAGTTCGAATTTGCTATGCTAGAATTATGAGATGCCGCACTGGACGTGCGCCTCGAAATGTACATGTGATTGTTTGGGAACCGGTATATGTAAGAGTAGAGCAGTGTGTAGATGGAGTTTAATTTGTTTAATTGAATTATCTATTTAATTAGTGAGGACAACAGGTTAATGTCTGGTAGGGAGCGGAGAGTAACAGAGATTCATGCTGAATACAGGAGAGGTTGTCAAAGCAATGGGTGTCTAATGTATGGCGAATGTTTTTCTTGGTCATTTCTAGAACGACCCCACACGCCTATAATGAGGGTGTGATTTTCAACATCAATTCATCTTGTCTAATGGTTCTAGTTATATTATGTTATTCGAATGGACATTGCCATTTGCAATTCCTTCGTCATTTTTACGCGCATGCGCGAATTTCACTATTCATTATAGTCCCATTTGGGTTTCGCTGAGAAATGCTTAAACGTCTAATAAAATGTTGGTATCAGATGAACCTCTGAATAATTATTTTGTCCTGTATAACTGAACTATTGATTCATGTATATTATATATATATTAATAATATATATATATATAATTATATATATATTATATACTATTATATTACCTATAATTCATATCATTGGTGTGTGTGTGTGTGGTTTTTTGGCTGTGTGTGTGTGTGTGTGTTGTGACTGTTGTGTGTGTTGGTGTGTGTGTTGTTGTGTATGTTGTGCTCGTGGTGTTGTGTGTGTGTGTGTTGTGTGTGCGTGTGATGGCGTGCCGTTGGCGTCTGTGCGTGCGTGGTGTGCGTGGCCTGCGTGCCGCGCGCAGCGCGTGTGGGTGCTGTGTGTGTGTGGGTGTGTGTGTGTGTGTGGTTGTGTGTGTGTGTGTGTGTGTGTGTGTGTTGCGTGTGTGGTGTGTGTTAGACTGGTGTATATATGTGTAATAGTAATATGAAAAACTGTAAAACTGATATGTACATCGATCAATTGGTTAATCGCATCTATAAACCTTATTTTCGGAAATCATTTCTTTTCGGTGCCAAATTTCAACCTTTTATACTACTAAATGTCTTATATTTCTGTTCGCCGATTTTGTATGTTTTTTACATAAAAAAATAATATATTCCAAACTAAATATGCGACTACATTATTATAACTAGTTTGCAATCCTCAGCCTATATCACCATATGATCTGGCAACACCTTAATCGCGCTATTGATTAAATATGTATAAAAGTATAGAGCTCATAGTGCCTAAGCAAAATGTGTACAAAAGTATATGATATCATAAGACAACCCACAGTGAAGAATGTAACCAACTTAATTGGAGAAAAAGCAGAACACTGCCAGATTCTCTAGTTCGCAGACTTCTCTTTATTGCTGAAGCTGTTTCTTCTTGATGTCATATATGGCAAGTGGAAACACACACGATTACTAGCTTTGTTGAATACAACATCGAGCATCGTTTTTACCGTTACATAGAAGTCACAACGATTCGTCGATAGCTCCTGTTATAGGTATGTAACCTAAAAAATTTGTCAGAATAAACTTATTAGCTATTGGATTCACGGGCTATCTGTGTACAGGTTACGTCATGCATCGCGTTCAGCCATTATCAGTGACAGGGGTAGCGTGCATCGAAATGAAATGTGTTCTTGCGGTTTTCAAGTTACGAAAATAACAAACAAAAAATTACATTACGTTAATTTAAGTTGTTTAACGTCGCGTCTTACTGAAAGCGCTATATATACGGTTTTTAATAACACAAGAAAAAACCTAGCTGCAGATAATTTCGCAAAGAGTAATTGATGTCGTTCTTATAGCACGCGCACGAACTATTCGAGCGGACTGAGATCAAATTGCGCGACACTGTTGATATAGTAGTAAAGCAATATACCATGACATCTAAGTATCGTAGCGAATTTATTACGTATGCTGAAGGAAAGAATTGCGAACTGCAGGTGTGAGCGTGTCAAGTTAGAATTCGCGAAGAGAATGACCATTCCTTATGAGATCCGTTTGACCCTTCGCTGCGCGTTAACCGAAGTCGATGTTTTTTCGCAACGAGGTAGTCAATAAATTGCCGCATATGTACGAAATTGGAGCTGTCTTCCCTGGTGTTTGCGGTGTAGCAGTTGGCTATTACGAACCATCCGATGCCGCCTCCCTCTGCCGCCTAATAACCATAGTGATCTTCGTGCGTTATCTATACGGCCGCGGTTTCGGGGAGCGTTTTACGTGTTTATGACGCGGCCTTATTTATTGCGGGTTGCTCGGCCGGAGTTGGCTGCTGGCCGAGCTCGCGGCGGAGAAGGCGGAGGTTGAAAATTGCGAGATTGAGTTGGTCGTAACTTGGCACTAAATGCTCCGGTAATTACGTTAACGCGGCCGCTGGAACACTACTGCGCATCGCGGCGCGGAGTGTCGGCGATCGCGCTGCCCCTACGCTGAGGTCGCGGTCTAGCTTGATGATAGTACCTGGCTCAGTAGTAGCTGTATGATAGGCTAGTATATAGTTCGGGGGCATGGAGTACTGGGTATAGTCTGATAGGGTATAGTAGGTTTGAAGCACACTAGTGAGGCACACGCAGCCGGCCGGTCGAAATCGTCGACGATAGGACACGGTGTGTCTCCCCCGTTGTTACTGTACGAATGAAATGGAAGCCGGCCTCGTAAAGTCGGTCGGAGCGTGATCAGATAGCTCGCTCCCGTGTCTGTCTCGTCGTCGCGTTTGAGCGGGGCGAGGTGGGGGTAGGCTGGTGGAGCCAGGAGCGGGCTGTGATAAAAACTTATTTGTGCGTAGTGGTAGGGGCACATCAGTGCCGTGAAATCCGCGTCACGTGATCCACACCAAAATAAGAAAGACACACGTGAAAATCCCAGTACCCACTGGCCAGTATGAGACGCACCACTGTCGGAAAATTTTAAAAAAAGCGAGTAGAACTGTATTAGAAAGTAATTTGAGTCCAGTACATTTTCCAGTTTATTTAATTGTTAAATAATATAATATAATCGTTTATGGAGGTTTAGGGTTGTGAAATTTAATATCACTGTAACCAAAAGCTTAGTCGCGAAACCTTAAACTTTGTCTTATTTAGCACAAGCGAAACTGGCAACGACTGCGCCCTCCTGATAAGATCAAGACGTACCTCGACCCAATGAATATCGAGCCATATGTTGCTGAAAATTTGGCGACCGTTATCTCTATACTTATTTCTTCTCTATTTATTATATATTCTTATTTTGGAAAAACCGACCTATTATATGTTTTCCAAGTCCATTGTAAACGATATATCAGGATACAGTCAGGGTTTACGAGAGACATGTACAATTTGTAAGAGCAATGCAACATAACTGCTCCAATAAACCATACAAATATCAGGATACAATATCTCATATCCGTTGTTTAACATTTCGTGTCTTGTCTGTGGGTTTTCGTAATAAATCGGCAGATAGAGGAGGCTGGGGCGGGGGGGAAAGTAGAGGTTAAGGGGAGTTGAGAGGTGAGGGAGGGGGTGGGTTGTTACGTATTATCAGTTTAAAACTAATGATGGACGGAGATTATAATTTTACGTCAGTGTATTTGTGAGGTTAGATTAAATAATAACATAAACTAACACTATATACGCCTAACTAAAGTAAAAACCCTCACGAAGATTAGCTTCACGGTAGGCAGCTTTGCTCCTGCGCCCGCCCTTCGGCCCCCCGCCACGGTTTTAAGTGTCACAAGTAGATAATCACCCGCCCCACACGGTGTTCACCGTTGCAGTACTTGTGTCGCATGTATCATGAA
>NW_014577071.1:776977-782940 GCF_000485595.1 Priapulus caudatus
TAGAGAGAGAGAGAGAGAGAGAGAGAGAGAGAGAGAGAGAGAGAGAGAGAGAGAGATAGAGCGTAATACACGCGTGAACTAGTTTTGTCTGTCGTACCGTTCGTGACAGTCACGTGCGCGCGTGTGTGTGTGTGCGTGCGTGCGTGTGCGTGCGTGTGCGTGCGCGCGTGTGTGTGTGTGTGTGATGCACACGCGTGCATCGTCGTGAATCATTCATCGTGCTACGGTGCGCCAATCATTCGTGATTCACGCCCTTATTGAATTTGTTATACAATATCATCTCTCTCTTGTGCTTCGATTTGCAGCGCAATGCGCACCGCGCGCCGTATACGGTGAGCTGTAATGTATATGTAGATGCTCTGCCGCTGTTACGTGTACGCTGCAGGCATTATACGTGCCTAGCAGGTTGCGCATATTAGTTTGAAATTCCCAGTGCATGCATAGATCAGCCAACAGTTCAGCCGGTGGTAGTTCAGACGGACAGTAACAACGAGCGGAGAGCGTCATGTAATAGTGCGCCTCAAAGATCAGCTCCTGATAATCATTAATAATCACGCACTTTCCTAGCTTTTTCCTACAAAGAATCGATCGTACGTATATATACCGCAAACTATAGGACATATCGTACCTACACACTATAGAGAATATAGAAAATGTAGTTCTACATGTAGTTAGGCTTCTAACAGTGTAGACAAACTAGAGATGAACATGATTGAACAACGGGAGATAATAAAGACGGGACGTGATAGCGACGGGCAGTTAGATAGTCGCGACGAAATGATTGTCACGTAGTAATTACGAATAGCTGTACATGTTGACAATATCAATCAAATATGTATTCAGCTCTGTTCCGCCCGCGCCTGAAAGACACAATCTAGAAGATGGCCTATCGACCATCCGCCATTAATAGAGGTTGCCGGTTGGAGTCGGTGTATTTCTATGGCTTCGTTGCACTTGACAGGCGCATCACCTTCATAAGCAAATCATGGCTTCTACCCGCGTGATGTAGACTCTACGTACATAACAACGATGTGTTAGAGCCGACGCAGCAGCAGCATTACACGTATAAGCTTTACTTCGGTTATGACAAGCCAATTAATTTCATCGGGGCCATTGGCGACATGCTTATCAAAATAGTGTTCCAATGTCGAATTTGATTGCTAAAATCCTCACGTGCTAATTAATGTTGTTTTTAAAAATTTTAATGACATGTGTAATGAGGTTTTTGTTGCAAACAAATTAGTGGCCGGTATGTCGGTAGGTCGGTCAGGTTTCACAAGTCTAAGATGCGAATTTTCTTTCTTGTAATTCTAGAACGAACCCACCACGCCTATATGGAGGGTTGTGATTTCAACATCAATTCATCTTGTTAATGGATCTATTTATATTTAGTCAAGGACATTGCCATTTGCAATTACTTCGTCATTTACGCGCATGCGCGATTCACTATTCATAGTCCATTGGTTCGCGGAAATGGGCTTACGTCTATAAAATGTTGGTCAGGCCTCTGTAATTATTTTGTCCTCGTAATAACGAACTATTGATTCATGGTATATATATATTGTCGTCATCGGTCAACGCTGCTCCATTAAATTATGTCGCACAGTAATGGCCTAATGCTTCGTATTTGCGTTGACAACGCACACACACACACATCGGGGGCTAGATCAGAGCGGCGAACGAGTATCGGGGGCTTAGAGCCCGTGACACATGCACGGGTAACCGAAGACGCTTCAACTAGAATGCAGACAGCCATTAATCGACACGGCGTAATTTGAACACAGTCGAAGTTGCCTTAAGTGGAGACAGCGTTTAGTGCCGCCGCCGCCGCCGCCGCCGCTGCTACGCCAGACTGTCCTCGTAAACGTGTCTCGTCCATGCATCACGCTGTGGGATGAGAAAGATACTTTGAGAAACGTCGAGAATCCTTTGTATTGGAATTCTATTGTATATAAGGATATCGGGTCGCGCTAACGTATTAGACGACGCCCATGGGCCGCGATGAAAACAGTAAAGGTCGATACACAGTATAGGTGAAAACTTGTTATGGTGGCTGTTTAACATAATTCACACGCAACTATTTCCATGATTTTTTATTGCGTATGTAAACGTGCTAACGACGCGCAAACGAAGTACATATTGCAATGAAATCGAAAGCTTTTCTATCATTGCTGGTTCGATTCGTGGGTGCATCGATTACAACAGCAATCTCATTCTCGTTGCCGCTAGCTATCTATGGAAATCAGCAGCAGTGCTTTACACGCTTCGAACAAGAAATCATCATTCTATAGTATTCTCGTATAAACGCGCAGGCGTACTCGCGCGCAAATTGTGTTTGAATAGGATTTTAAATCCAATGATACGTCAGATGTTCGTACATCGATTACATTAGAATACCCGTGTATCTACTTATCTATAAGTCGTGTGTATTTAATCAGAGAGTTCGTTTAGAGAAGCCAAGATGCCCTGTTAATCGCATTGCATTATCAATCAATGTGACTGGTATATAGCAGTGGGCCTAGTAGACGCACAGAGTTATCCAGTGTGTGGATCTGTCCAGAAAGCTGCGGCACGAGGATAAAACCATTACGCTTAATTGTCTGCTACTGTTTTTCAGTTAATATTCGATTAGCTTCGTTGGCCGTGTAGACAGCGATGGGCCGACATAATGTCTGCTCGCGTGTAGATACAGAGCTAACGTACAGTCGGTCTGATAGCATATACGTAACCGACAGGATTATATTGATATTGTAGACTTGATAATATTATGTAGACCAAAACATTAATGTAGCGTTCAAGTTACACCAATGAGATTTGAATGAAATAATTTAGAGTAAAATAATCAAAGACGAAGTAT
The DNA here is from genome assembly GCF_000485595.1 of Priapulus caudatus. NCBI lineage: Eukaryota > Metazoa > Priapulida > Priapulimorpha > Priapulimorphida > Priapulidae > Priapulus > Priapulus caudatus. The sequence goes on from NW_014577071.1 coordinate 779,835, forward strand.
AAATTTTGTGTTCACTAAAAGAATATATTGTTTACAACTAATACAGGTCTCTACACGGTACACGCTAATGGAATGCCAGAACTCACTCCACCCCCTCCTCTCTTCAAATTGCTATTTATAAGCAAGCAGAGGCAATGGCATACTTATGCCCTTGGTTTGAAGCAATCAATCTATATATTCGGGTTATCTTCAGAACCCAAGATGAATCAACATTTTTGTGTGTATTGTTTACCTCCATACTGTTTGTTTTGTCAGGGAGATGGGGAGTGGGAAAATAAAGTTAGGGGTCGACCTAGAATACAGAGAGAGAGAAATGAGAATGAAATAGCAAGAGGACGAGTGATAAAGTGGGCGAGCGAAAGCAAAGAGCGACGAAGATAAAAGGTCTAACAAGTTTGTATGGGAGAGAGTGGATAGGACATTGATACTTAGAAGAGATATAGGGGGCTAAACAGGAGAGGGTAGAAAGAGGGAGAGAAGGGGAGAGGGGGAGAGAGACGAGAAAGGAGAAGCGGTAAGAAGAAGGAAAAATAGGGAGGAAGAATTGTGACAAGATCGCGCGCGGAGGTCCGAGCAAAAAGAAGGAAGGGCGAGAGATGGGGTGGGGAAAAAGAACACAAGAGAGACAGATACACACAGCGAGAGAGAGAGAGAGAGAGAAAGAGAGAGAAAGAGAGAGAGAGAAAGAGAAAGAGCGAGAGAGAGAGAGTGAGGGAGAGAGAGAGGCAGAGAAAGGGAAACAGAGAGCAAGAGAGAGAAAGAGAGAGAAAGAGAGAGAAGAGATATATATATATAGAGAGAGGAAGAGACAGAAGAGCAAGAGAGAAAGAATATATATATATAATATAATATGTAGAGAGAGAGAGACCAGAGAGCGAGAGAGAGCGCGATAGCGAGAGAGAGAGAGAGAGCGCGAGAGCGAGAGAGAGAGAGAGAGAGAGAGAGAGAGAGAACGAGAGCGAGAGAGCGAGAGAAAGAAAGAGAAAGAGAAAGAGATAGAGAAACAGAGTGTGAGAGAGAGAGAGAGAGAGAACGAGAGCGAGAGAGCGACAGAAAGAAAGAGAGAGAGAAAGAGATAGAGAAACAGAGTGCGAGAGAGAGAGAGAGAGAGAAGGAGAAAGAGAGAGAGAGGAGAGAAGAGAGAGAAGAGAGGGAGAAGAGAGAGAAAGGAAAAAGAGAGATCGGAGCCGTGCGAGAGAGAGATACGTAAACCTACAACATTTCTCCAGCATAAATATTTTAGTTAAACTATTATCTAACCCGACTTTTCCAACGGTTGGGTTTATTACCCTCCATCAGTGATTCGCGAGCGTTCACGATCGACTCTAACAGATACTGTACAATCATCAAACGCTCGTATTAGAACTTAACGGTCGCACAGGCGGCTGCGAACAGCACAGAGGCCGCCACGTGCACTGTGCGCCGCCATGTTTAAGAGCTCACTCGCAGACGACCGGAAATTTCTGACGTCAGCGCGCGCATTGTGTGTACACACCACGAGTTCACTGCGTTCGTAGCGTACGAAAACGTTATTGATCCCCGGGTGGGATGAGGAAGAGATAGGGAGTGTGTGAGAGAGAGAGAGAGAGAGAGAGAGAAGGGGCGAGCAAAGAGAACATAAGCGAACTGCGGAGATAATAGAGGGAAAGGAAGCGCGAGCAGCGAACGAAAAGAACAGGGGATGAGGAAAGAGACCGAAGGAGAGACAATAAGGGAGCGAAAGATATATAGAAATGAAGGGAGGGACACGGAGAAGAAACAACGCAATAGGGAGACCGCGAAATGAAGAGAACGCCCGTGCGGGGAGAAATGATAAAAAATCGAGAAAGTGACAGTGAAAGAAGCCCGGAAGACAAAGACATAAAACATACTAAACAGCATGCCCGCCGCCTCGCCTCCCGCGGTGACACGCCGTTAAACGCCACCGCCATAGTAGTCCAGCGGATAAGCACATAAAAATGGGCACATTGTGCACATTTGGGTAGAATTATGAAACTTTGCCCACGCATACTACATGAGGTCCTGAAGATTTTCTGATATAGTGCCAATTGAACAGCGCCACCTATAGCTAAACAATGCAATTTGAAAAGGTCCTTAGTCGGCGCAAAAGCGTCGCGCATTGAGCGGCTTTAAGTGATGCGAGAGAGAGAGATAGACAGAGAGAGGAGAGACAGAGAGCGAGAGAGAACGCAAGAGCGAGAGCGAGAGAGAGAGAGAGCGAGAAAGAGAGAAAAAAAGAGAGAAACAGAGGAGCGAAGAGAGAGAGAGAGAGAGAGAGAGAGAGAGAGAGAGAAGAAGGAGAGACAGAGAGCGAGAGAGAGAGCGAGAGCAAAAAGAGAGAGAGAACGAGAGCGAGAGAGCGAGAGAGCGAGAGAGCGAGAGAGCGAGAGAGCGAGAGAGCGAGAGAGCGAGAGAGCGAGAGAGCGAGAGAGCGAGAAGAGCGAGAGAGCGTAGATAAAAGAGAGAGAGAGAGGGAGCGAAAGAGAGCGCGAGAGAGAAAGAGAAAGAGAAAGAGATAGAGAAAACAAGAGCGAAGAGAGAGGCGAGAGAGAGAGAGCGAGAGAGAGGCGGAGAGAAAGCGGGATATAAGAGAGAGAGGGGGAGCGAAAAAGAAAGAGCGCGGAAAGCGAGCGCGAGAGAGAGAGAGCGAGAAGCGAGAGAGAGCGGAGCGAGAAGAGGCGAGAGCGAGAGAGAGAAGAGAGAGAGAGAGAGCGAAAGAAAAGAAGAAGAAGAGAAACAGAGAGGGAGAGAGAGAGAGAGAGACAGAGAGAGAGAGAAGAGAGAGAAGAGAGAGAGGGCGAGCGAGCGAGAGAGAAAGACATAGAGAGACACAGAGGCGAGAAAGTGAGAGAGAGAGAGAGAGAGAGAGAAGAGAGAAGAGAGAGAGAGAGAGACGAGAGAGAGGAGAGAACAGAGAGCCGAGAGCAAGAAGAAAGAGAGAGAGAAGAGCATAAAGAGAGAGAGCCGAGAAATAGAGAGAGACACAGAAAGCGAAGAGAGCGAGAGGGAGAGAGAGAGAGAGACATAAGACAGAGACAGAGAGAGAGAGAGAAGAGAGAGAGAGAGAGAGAGAGAGAGAGAACGAGATGAGAGAGAGAGAGAGAGA
>NW_014577071.1:786771-789994 GCF_000485595.1 Priapulus caudatus
GTGTGTGTGTGTGTGTGTGTGTGTGTGTGTGTGTGTGTGTGTGTGTGCGTGCGTGCGTGCGTGCGTGTCGCGCGCGCGCGTGCGTGTGTGTGTGTGTGTGTGTGTGTGTGTGTGTGTGTGTGTGCGCGTGTGTGCGTGTGTGTGTGTTATTGTATATCAGGGTAAATAGATAAATAGAAAAACTGTAAAACGAATGAAATCGACAATGGTTAACGCATCTAAAAACTTATCGGAAATCATCTTTTCGGTGCCAATTTCAACCTTTTACAACAAATGCTTATATTTGTTGCCAGATATTGATGTTTTACATAAAAAATAATTCCAAAATAATGCGCACTAGTATCTGTTTGTCATCCCCAGCCTATATCACCTTTCGGCACACAATGCGCTATTGTATGTAAAATATAGAGATATGCCTAAGCAAAATGTGTAAAAAGTATATGTTATCTAGCACCCACAGTGACAGGATGAACAATAATGGAAAGCAGAAACGCAGATGTCAGTCGCAGACTTTCTTATTGCTGAAGCTGCTTCTGTTATTGTCTAGGGAAAGTGGAGAATACACGCGGAAAGCTTTGTTATCCCGTTTACCATAGAAGTCACAAACCGATTCGTCGACGCTCCTGTAAAGGTAAGTGTAACCTAAAAATTGTTAGATAAACTATTAGGTAATGGATTCGTCACCGGCTACTGTGTAAATAGGTTACGTACATGCACGAGTTCAGCATATAGTCACAGAGTAGCGTGCAATGTGTCTTGCGTTTCAAGTTACGACAACAAAAAATTTATACGTTAATTAGTTTAGTGGTTAGAACGGCTATAACGGGTTAAATACACCGGAAAACTCGCAGATATCGCAAAGGTAATGTGTCTTCTACACGCGGCTGTCTAGAGCGGACGAGATCAATTGCCGACAACTGTTTATAGTAGAAGCCATTAAAGCATCAAGTCGGCGAATTAACGTATGCGAAGAAAGATGCGAACGAGGGTGAGCGTGTCAAGTTAGAATCGCGAAAGAGAATCGATTCTATAGATCCGTTGACCTTCGCTGCGCGTTAACGAAGTGATTTTTTTCGCCGGTGCTTTGCCGCTATGTACGTTGAGCTGTTTCCCGGTGTTTGCGGTGTAGCAGTGGCTATTACGAACATGCGATGCTGCTCCTGCGCGCTCGTAACCATATTGATCTTCGTGCGTTCTTCTATACGGACGCGGTTTCGGGGAGCGGTTTTACGTGTTATACGCGCGCATTATCTTATTGGGGTTTGCTCGCCGGAGTTGGCTGCTGGCCGGAGCTCGCGCGGAGAAGCGGAGTTGAAAATGCGAGATAGTTGGTCGTATTGCACTAATGCTCCGGTAATTAAGTTAACGCGCCGCTGGGAAACTACTGCGCATGCGCGCGGAGTGGCGGCGAACGCGCTGCCTACGCTATCGTCTACATTAGATATATACTCTATATACTATATATATATATATATACTATATATACTCATATACTCTATATACTCTATATTTGAACACACTATACACTCACCGTCCGTCGAATCGTAGAGATAGAAGGTGTGATTCCAGTTGTACTGTACGATGATATGGAAGACGGCCTTCGTAAAGTCGGGTCGGAGCGTGATCAGATAGCTCGGCTCCGTGTCTGTCTCGTTTGTGGCTTTGAGCGGCATGGGGTAGCTGGTGGACAGGAGCGGCATGTGAAACTTGTTGGCGTAGTGGTAGGCAGTGCCGTGAGAATCCGCGTCCGTGTCCACCACCCACGTGAAAATCCCACTGGCCAGTTGAGCGCACACTGTCGGAAATTAAAAAAAAACGAGTAGATGTATTTAGAAGTTTGGTCCAGTACATTTTCCAGTTATTTTTGTAATAATTATTATATCGTTTTGGGGGTTTAGGGAGTGAAGTGAATTTAATATCATTGGTACGCTCAGTTCGCACTGTAATTGTTTATTTAGCCAGCGAAACTGCAGCTGCGCCCCCTGTAGTCACGCGTCTCGACCAATGATCATCGGCCATTGTTGCTGACATTTGGGCATTATCACTTTTCTTCTTCACAATTAAACATTTCATTTTTTGGAAACCATATTTTGTTTTCCAAGTCCATTGTAACGATTATCAAGGATACAGTCAGGGTTACGGACATGTACCTTTGTCAAGGGCATTGCAACATAACTGCTCATCAAATTCAATCAGCTTATATCACGTTGTTACAATGTCTGTCGGGGTTCGTAAATAATCCAATAAAGCTAATAATCCAGAAAAATAAGGTTAAGGATTAAGGTAAAGGGTTAAGTATATCAGTTTAAAATTAATGATGACGGAGATTATGATTTACGCAGTGTATTTGTGAGGTTAGATAAATAAATAAATAAAATCAACACTATATACGCTTAACTAAAGTAAAAACCTCACGAAGATAGCGTCACGTGCTCCGCAACGGTGTCACAGTTGCAGTAATTGTGTCGCAGTACCATGAACGAGCACGATGTCATGCGCATGCGCAGTGATTGCGAACCATGTCAACCCGTGATCGGTTCATTGGTTGTGTCGTAAGTCCGCGCACAGTGTGACAGGTTCGGTAATTGTGTCACGCGGCCCGATGCAATGCATCAATGAAGTATATTACAGTATTTCTATTAGCAGCCTAACGAGGCGTGAATATACTTATTACTACGCTGTATCGAGGGTATAATACTTAACGCAATTTTGGTAATGTCCATTAGTAGTAATTTCCGATTTTCCCACCTCAAGCGCTAGGTTTTATATCCTCAAGCACGGAAAGATGTTGTCTGCTGTTTCCGCTATGCTGCCACGCCCTAACACGTGCACTTCACAGTACTGATCATACACACATCATATCACGAGCACAAGTAGTATTCTAATACATCGCCTGAGAAACGAGTAGCGGAACGAGATTGGAAAAATATACCCAATTATTCCTGAAGGTGTAGCAGCCGACCTAATGATGTTTTAATTGCTAATATTTACGTGACCGGCCAATTACCATCTGCGGTCGTTTAATTAAAATCTCGCGTTGAGTATGCGGCCGAGAATTTTTTTTTATTATTAAAATTTTATATTTCCCTCGTTAATTGTGATCGGCGTGTGCGAGCCATCGTGACTGCAGCAGCAGCGGCAGCAGTAGTAGTAGCAGCAGCAGCAGCAGCAGCAGCAGCAGTAGCAGCAGTAGCAGCAGCAGCAGCAGCAGTAGCAGCAGCAG
>NW_014577071.1:790019-797688 GCF_000485595.1 Priapulus caudatus
GTATATTACAGTATTTTTTAGCAGCTAACAGGCGGAGCCGTGAATATACTTATACTCGCTGTATCGAGGGGTATAATATTTAACGCAATTTTGGTCATGTCTTAGTTATTTCCGATTTTCCACTCAAGCGATTAGGTTTTTATATCCTCAAAGCACGGAAAGATTTTCGTCTTGATGTTTCGCTTTTGCTGCCACGCCCTAACACGTGCATTCGGTACTGTCATACAACATTCATATCACGAGCACAAGTAGTATTCTAATACATCGCCTTGAAGGAAACGGCAGTTTAGACGGACGAGATTTGGGAAAATCATACCAATTTATTCCTGAAGGTGTAGCAGCCGACTAATGATGTTTTAATTGCCTAATATTTACGTGACCGTCCATACATCTGCGGTCGTTTAATTAAATCGTCGCGTTGGTATGCGGCGAGATTTTTTTTTTTTTATTTAGAATTTTTATTTCCTCGTTAATTGTGATCGGCGCCGTGCGGGCCATCGTGACTGCCAGCGCTAGCGGCAGCAGTAGTTAGTAGCAGTGTGCAGTAGCGCGTAGCAGTAGCGCAATCAGCAGCAGCCAGCAGTTTATGTTAGTAGTAGTAGTAGTAGTAGTAGTAGTAGTTGTAGTAGTTTAGTGTGATGTAGTGTAGTGTAGCAGTCGCAGCAGTAGCAAGCGCGCAGCAGCAGCGCAGCAGTAGCAGCAGGAGCCAGCAAAGCAGCAGAGCAGAGTAGCCAGCAGCGCGCAGCGGTAGCGCAGCAGCAGCAAATAGCGAGAGCAGCAGCAAGTGCGCAAGCAAGCAGCAATGGTAGCAGCAGCGAACCGATACGAGGCGACTGCATGGTTTTTTGCTGTCGACTCACGAGTCTATACGTACGCGTATACGAAAATCGAAAAGACGACAGCACTGATATCTAGAGCCAGCACGTTGTCAGGCGAGGTGAGGAGGCGTTGATAGTATATATTATATATTATATTATATACTATATAATATATATATATAGCTACACCCGGACCCATGAGAGATAGATAAAATTTAAAATAGAAATAGGTGTTTATTAGTGCCGCATTTATACCACACAATTGTGCATTTTATGAGAAAAGCATTGAAATTCTAGCTGTTAAGTATATCATTGATGTTTATTTTAGTTTGTGGGAGGGAAGTCAAGATTGACCTCTGAAGACGTGAGGAGGTTAAATCCAGGATGGGCCGCCATTCCACCCTGTCTTTATGTTTCAAACGCGCTTAATTTTGGAACCAAACAGCGTAGAAAAATTTAAGGTGTTTTGATTCAACTAAATTAGGATGACCATTCATTTGTGTACCTTGGTTGGAGAATCGCTTTAGAATCAGGGACAGGCTTTAGGCAAGGTTCATTGTCGAATTAGTTTCAAAAGTCAAATATCCTATTTTCAAATATCCAATTGGTTAATGTTCAAAACAGAACAGAACACACCAGCACAGTCAACACAAGCAGCACCAGCAACAGCCGCACAGCAAGCAGCTTTGGCAAACTGTTGCAGCGTTCAGTGCATGCTTTCTTCGGCAGCGACAGTGGATTTCAATTATGGCACGATTTGCTGCTTTAGCCTAGTGAGTAGTGTCCAAAGAGGCTGCCACCAGTTGTTTCTTTTGTTCGCCCCAGTCAGATGGTTTCTGGATCTCTAGATCATGACCAATGCCTGGTTCACGTTTGGCCTTGGTTAGCAAGAGTCGCTTGTGTGCAGGCTGGTTGGATGGATTGTTTTCTAGAGTTCTTAGACTTTCTGTGTGAAGAGCTGTTTCTGGCATCATTCACTTTCCGTGCTTATTGGTTCGGTCATACAGCGCCCGACAAACGCTTTAGCATACATTGATCCTTCACTTGCATTAACTCGCCATGATAGGGAGTTCATGAAAGCATATTCACTCTGGAAGATTCCAGTTTTCCCAGGCAGTCTTTTTCCTCTGCCAGCGAATGCAAGATGCAGATCAGTGTCAATCCGGGTGAAGCGTGAAAGATGGTCTGAGGTAAGACATGTGTTGGATTTATTGTGGCGAAGCATTTCGTTAAACAGCTATTTAACCGAACGCTTGCAGCCAAACCAAAAGCACAAAGCCAGGGCCGGACTTAGCGTTGTGGGGCCGGGCACGCATTGTGTGGGGGCCCTATAGTCTGTATTTTTCCGCACTTTCTGCTTGCCAATTCAGAGAGTATTTCATCGTGTTTTTCAACGCTTTTTAAAAGTCACTTTTCGATAGCGAGAATACTGATGGTTTACAGTCTCTGTTGGCTCTCGTGGTTCTCAGTAATTTTTAATCAACTTGGTTTTGAAAATGACTTTCACGCTTACATTCGAGACATCAATAATCAGCTGAACAGACGAAATTCGCAGTCGAGCGAAAGAGCTGGAGAAAACGCATCCTTAACGTTCATGCTTAGAATTTGTGGATCCAATTACGGACAGTTTTTCGTAAATTTTAGGATTACTCTAAATGTGGGGGGCCAAATTGTGTGGGGGCCCGGGGCACGTGCCCCTGTTGCCCCGCCTTATCGCTATGTGCCAACAAGGCTCATCTGGGAGCTATCTTGCCAAGATATGAAGCCAGCCAAGTTACCAGCGCAGGATCAGTGATTCAATTGGTTAGTTGGTCACCTTTTGCATCAGGCATACTGCCACTGCAGAAAGTAGACAAGTCGTCAGCCTCTGTTGGTGAAGATGGGGCAAGGCGGCCGAAAGGTGATGACTCGACAGGAGAGTCACAGGACCCCACTTCACTGTTGCATACAAGTTCTTGCCTTCTGCTCTAGGAGTGAATGTGACCGCCTTGACGTGACAAGAAGCAAATAATTCGGTGTTTGTTCTCATTGACTCGAATAAAGTCCGTTCCAGTTCTTTGGCATTCCCAGGATGAAGGAGACGACCTTTTGCTGATGCCCTTTCCCTATTTTCTGTCTGAGTGAGGCTTTGAGGCTGGCAGGTAGGTATTACATTCAGACAGGTCGGATGCGGCTGGCATTTCTTCGAGTTCAGCAGAGATGTTATGCGTGCCAAGCCTCTTTTGTGCTATACTCTTTTAAGTGTTCTGGTGATGTCCCAGGATTTATGCATTTGCCACCAGCGTACATCAAAATGGTTGCATCAGCCACTATGGCACCTATGTTTTTTTAGTCAGTATCTGATTCCAGAGCGAAGTAGTCTGGCTTTAACCCCAAACCTCATTTTTCCTCCTGTTGACAGAGCTGGCGGTGGTCTGCTGGTTTTCGATGGGAGAAGAAATTGTTGATGCTCACTCGGGTTGGAGTGAGATGTACAGCCTCGAAGGACACGAGTTCACTCTTCCGTTGAGCGAGCTGTGCCTTCTGTTTTTGACTTAATTTGGACCAGTGGTTACTGAAAGTGGGCAACTTTGTTCTTTGGAGGTGTCTGTTGGTGACAGGTGTGTGTACACTGTTCTAACCTTTTCTGTCACTGAAATTAGTGTATCTGCTTCTCTCCAGTCTCAATCTGTCTCACAGTTTCAGCCACTTGATGGTGTCCATAATGTCCTTTGTGTTATATGAATAGCTTAGGTTTCTGGCTATTTTTCTAGAAAATTGAATTCCATCTTTTTCAGCACTGTCACAATGTGCTTTATACCTCTTCGTGAATGTTGCTGTGCATCCATGGTTGTGGTGATGGTGGAGGGTTGTTCGCAGTGTCAACGCCTCACCCGTGTTGCTTATGGCCTGTTCCTGCAAGTTCTGTTAGTAATCTGGAATTTCTGGGCTTGGCGTACATCCAGCGTGCTGAGGCTCTGGATTGCGCTTCGATTGGTATAGCTCCACCGAACTTTCACCATTGGCATTGTTTTGCTCTGTAACTGGTCAAGTTGCCATAGCATGGAACTTGTGTGGTTTTCGTGCACAGAAGTTTCGGACTTGAATTCTTGCCTTAGGACAGTCTGGTTGTTTTTCAGCAAGAGTCGTCTTGTCACGGATGTGTCGGAGAAGCACCTGGACTAGTGAGTTGTTGATCTTAGGGCAAAATCCAGGGCATGACGATGCTGTCGAGGGATTTTTCACGTACAGATTGGAGTTACCTTCCACGACGGTGCCTTGGATGTTACCGTGCAGCAAGATGAAGCAATGGACATAGGGGCTTATGCAGTAGTCAAAGTGGACGACTGGCTGTTGACCGACCACTCTCCAAAGACGGACTATCTGGTTAATGGTTTAGTTATCAGTCAGATGTGCAGTCTTTCATTGTAAGCTTGTGTGGCAGTAGTGTATAAGGCTTGTCAGCTGTGATTGTGTATGTTTATCATGGCGTCTGTCTTTGGGTTGATCATTTGCCTGGCATGTATGAAGGAAGTTTGCTTGTTCGGGAACTTTGCAATGTCGAGCTGCTACCCAGGGCGCTCGTCGCAACACTGTCTTCCAGACCGTCTCCAGCACTTCAACATTGCATTCTCGATTGTGATTTAGACCAGCGACGTGAATCACAAAGAATGATCCTCTCGTGATGTGGCGCTGGCAGCGTCCACTGACTTACTTAGAGAGCATACAGTGGTGGGTCAACAGCAGGACAGGATCTGGCCAGGTCGAGTGCTGCAACTTGCAAAATGATCATTCAAATATATGGAATCTTAGAATTATTTTGAAATTACATCTCTGGGTGTTTATTGCAAATTTCAACGATTTTCTTTTTTTTTTTGGTAAATTTTTGCCTTTGACTTAACCTAAATGCTGTCCTTGAGTCTAGCGATCTCAAAGGATTATCACCAAATGAATGTCATCCCCATTTAGTTGGATATCGCACACCTTTAAATGTTTTTTCTACGCTGTTTGGGTTCCAAATTAACAGCGCGTTTGAACATTAGACCGGTGGCTTGGCGGCCATCTTGAGATTTGCTCGTCAACGGTCCCAGGTCAATCTGACTTCCTCCACTATCTGAAAATGTTAACATGAATGGTATATTACTAACTATCGCTAGAAATTCATGCTTTTCTTCATAAAATGACAATTTGTTTAATATGAGAGGCTTATTCCTGTTACTATTAAATGATGAACAAAGCTGATTGTACATTTTGACACATATTTCTATTTTTAATTTATCTTTATATATGTATTATACATCATACTATAACGCATGTTATGGTCAAAAACGTTATCCATTAGCGGATATTGAAACTTGCTTGATATATCCCGTTTGTTACGTCAATTGGGTTTGGTCAACGAAATTATGAGAACACGACGTTTTCGTGGTGCTACTGAACTTCGTCAGGTGATGCGGCGACGTTTGCGAGGTCGGAACGTGCGAGCCACCCATTGCGAGCCCACAAACGGGAATATAGCAAGCAAGTTATATATATATATATATATATATACTATATAGTTACGCCGTCCTCCGCAAGCGTTTAACATCTATAGCAAACCGATTCTCAGTATCGCACACCTGCGTTAACCAATTATTAGGGCGTGCTTAACGCGGGTTACGCTCACGTGATGAATCTTTTGCCGAATCGCATTTCTACGGATTTAACGCCCACGCGCGTGTGACGCGTCTATTGCATAGCTTAATGTTAGTAAAACAATAGTAGAGGTCTTAATCGATATAATGTAGAGTCTTAATTACGCTAGGCCAACGAATAATCGAAAGACGCAGCACTGAATATTCTAGAGCCAGCGACGTTGATCAGGCGAGGTGACAGGCGTGATTACGGTATATATATATATATATATTTATATATGTGTATATATAAATATATATATTATAATATATATATAAGCTAAAAACACGATACCCATGAAGAGATAAATAAATTAAAAAATAGAATAGATGTTTAAAAATGATGACAAAAATGAATGCAAATTTTGACACTTATTTCGTATTTATAAATTTGCTGTTGATATATCTATATATTAATATACATTACGCCGACCTCTTCCGCCTAGCAGCGTTTACATCTATAGCAAACACGATATCTCAGTATCGGCAACACCTGCGTAACAATGATACGCGGTGCTTAACGCGGGTTACGCTCACGTGAATGAATCTCGCCGAATCGCATTTTACGGTTAACCGCCCACGCGCGTGTGACGCGTCTATGCATAGCTAATTCAGAGTAAACAATACGTCATAGCTAATGTAGAGTAAACAAAACGATGCAGCTATAAACATGGTAATCACAATATTATTTTTGTTTGGGTTCGCATTTACACGGTCACGGTATAGGTCATTGAACATCTTCCGCTAATTGAATGCGTGGGTGCAACAGTAATAATATGCTTCGGATGCCACCAGGGCAGCATCTGAAACATACACGTTTTTGCACTATCGACATATTGCTGCAAATGGTTGGCTAACTAGATTGCGCGCATACTGAAACAAGCTTAAGGTTAACCAGAAAGCTTCATTACATATGAGTCTTTTTTACGAGGATAGCGTGAATGAAAAACGAAGTATAAGTATGCGCACGTTGATGAGCTGGGACGTTAATTTTATACTAATTAGATAGTTATGCAAATTTAACATGCTATATTATTACTGCTTCCTTTTCACCGGAAATCAATCATCATTGCAAAACATTGGTTTTGGGCAAACATATATCTTTAAAATTTGGCATCGTTACGAGGACAAATACATTGCCCGCATATGACGCAAGATATCAGAATTTTTCTCACATCTGAATTTGTTTAGTACGTTTGATCACTTTGTAATGGCTCGACATGAAACGTGGATGTTTGAAAATCGTGAAATAAAGTGAATTGATTCAGCCCTTATTGTCAATAATAGTTGGTATTTATTTGTGTAAGAATCTCGTTATCAGCCACAGTGGCAGCAGACGATCATATGCCTAACAACAATGATTTCGAAGGTTCGAGAGAGCGAATCGCTAACATGGGTCATGTAAAGTCAGCTGTACTATGATAATACAATTAATATAATAGACACCGCGATCAAAACACAATCTTTTTTCTCCGTCTGATATATAATCGATAGAGCACGTCTGTGGTTGGTCTGATAATACAAGCGGTATCACATAGTGGCGTAAAATAAGCAATGTTTCCCTCCGAATCGTCGCCATCATCGATTTTCCTCCTATTCGGCAGTGTGGTTTCTTCTCAAAGCAGCCACCGGCGCACAATAAATGTTTTGTTAGATGTCAGCAGATGGCAGTGCGCTTCAGCGTCGAATGGCATTTAATTTTTTTTTTCACAAAGTACTCGGGGCGTAAGTATGAGCGTCTCTGCCTCCTTCTCACTTACACACTCGCTCACACACACGCACACGTACACGCGCACGCACACGCACACGCTCACATACACGCACACGCACACGCGCACGCACACACACTCGCTCGCTCACACACACGCACACGCATACGCACACGCTCACGCACACGCACACGCACACGTTCACGCACACGCACACGCGCACGCACACGCACACGCTCACGCACACGCACACGCGCACACGTTCACGCACACGCACACGCGCACGCACACGCACACACACACATTGATTTTCTGAACAGGTAGGGTGTAGAATAATACTTCAATGCATATTGGCAAAAGCGGACTTTCAACACACGCGCGCGCGCACGCACGCACGCACGCACGCACGCACGCACGCACGCACACACACACACACACACACACACACACACACACACACACACACACATATATATATATGTGTATATAT
>NW_014577071.1:797698-799075 GCF_000485595.1 Priapulus caudatus
TATGTGTATATATATAACAGCTAGCGATTATTCAAGAATTCGTGCATATATAGATGTCAATAAAACGATGCGTTATCTTGACTGATTGACTGGCGATGGTGCTTAGCCAAGCTCATCCACTACGAATACACATCGAGGGCTCAACGAGGGACGCTGTGTGCTCGGATGATGCGCATGTACGGAGCAGATAATTAATGAAGCCATAAAAATCGTCAGCGCATATATGATGCGCACACCGTGTCCATATATTACGACCGATGCAGACGAAATGATCGATCGTTATGCTTCCAGCACTCTCTATTACATAGATTTCGTACGTATGGAAATGTGCGTGCGTGCTCGATATTCGATCACGCGAAAATAAAAAGCTTTGTGTCATGACGTCGTTTTCATGCGACAGTCGAAACTATGCGGGCAACAGCGTAGCGTCACTCAACCAGTAAAATATTCGCGTCTGCCTATTCTGGCGCCATCTGCGTACGCGATTGTATAACTAACAGCGGTTGGAGATTGAAGATTTAAAATCAAAAGCTGATGTCAGAGGGGTATTGCAAATGCACGTAACCGTGCATTATATGATTTCCTCCATTAAGTAGATGTCATGTTGTAACATCTATTGTGAATCCAGGACCACTGACTAGCTGATATACGGCAGGAGTAGACTAACACACCCACTAGCAATTGGAGTGGGGGCGAGCAAAAAAGAGCAACAGCGTGTAGTTGGAATTTGATAATAACATGCAGCGTACGAGAGAAGAGACTGAAATGGAACACGAGAGAGGGCAAGTGGCCTGTCGTCGGTTTCGTGTTTCAACACTCGGTAGGAGTCCATGAATATACATGCATGTACACATGTCTGCACACTCACACGCACACTCACACGCACACTCACACGCAGTCACACACACGCACACTCACACGCACACTCACACACACACACACTCACACTCACACTCACACCCACTCACACTCACACTCACACGCACACTCACAGGCACACTCACACACACACATACTCACACTCACACACGCACACACACACACACGCACACACGCACTCACACTCACACTCACACGCACACTCACAGGCACACTCACACACACACATACTCACACTCACACACGCACACACACACACACGCACACACGCACTCACACTCACACTCACACGCACACTCACAGGCACACTCACACACACACATACTCACACTCACACACGCACACACACTCACACGCACACTCACACTCACACTCACACTCACACGCACACTCACAGGCACACTCACACACACACATACTCACACTCACACACGCACACACACTCACACGCACACTCACACTCACACTCACACTCACACGCACACTCACAGGCACACT
>NW_014577071.1:799085-807554 GCF_000485595.1 Priapulus caudatus
GTGTGTGTGTGTGTGTGTGTGTGCATACACATGCGTATATATATATATATATATATATATATATGCTAGTTAGTGAGGCAAGAAGCGTCCTAATGTGGTTACGGTATCTAATAAACAATATTAAACCCAATATAAGTAGCCTCAATAAACCAATTAATCTTTATTTCTCGCTTAAGTAGATTTTCTCGGAGATTTTATATGCACATACAGCTGAAATCTGTAGAATGCTGATTCTAAAGACCGTTGTTATCCTCAGGAGTGGCTAAACTGCTGGACAAATATCGATTTTGCAATAAAACCGACAATATTTGATTGATATTTGTACCGATTTTTCAAGAAAGTCCAACGTCAGGAAAGATGCTTTAAATCCTCGCGACTCGAACCATAAATTAATTCTGCCAAGAGGCACATATAATTTTTCGGCCCAGCGTCGCATGGCCCTCGCCGAATAAAATTGATCGTCGCTGTTATTTGGAAAATCATATTACAAGGCATGCTCGCCTAATTTTTACATCGTGAAACACAATTTTTTTCACTATAGTCGCGATAGTTTGCTTTTGTATGGCGAACGCATTACCGTATTAACCGTCATTTTATATCACGAGATTAAAGGATCAGAGAGGCGTTTACCTATCGTGTATCGTGGCTTAATGACTGGGGATGATACAATCTCGTTGCCACGCCGGACTCTACATCTAAGCAACAACGTCCCAGCGGCTGTCTACTATATAATATCCAGTGCACTATATTACGAGAGACTTATCTGTCTCCTCTTCAACTTCTCGCCATCTGTATTTCATTATAAATATATATGTAATATCAGGAGTGAATAATAATAGATCCGTAGATTTATAGATCTATTATTCACTCCTGGTAATATTTATCATTTCGATATAGAGGGCGCTTGCGCTGAGGGCAGCCTTGTTATGTTAGCGAGAATTAATTGATCGGTTTAGGTTTTCTTCTAGAAGTTAAGTGTACGCATAACCTCACGTAAAGTTTTCTACCTCGCTGTCTGCATCTGCCTTTTGTGACATATACATATGCTGTATGACTCGTATATGACTGCTGTATGAACTCGCTCTCCGTAATGTCGCACGTGTCGACAGTCTCTGCTGTGACACATATATTTGTCTTTGCTATAAACCGACTCTAGGGTCGCCCTTAAACACACACGCTTTCTCTTCAAGTAGAGCATTCTAAAAGAACGCCAAACAAAGAAAAGAGGCAAACAGTTCCTAAAAGTTCAATTTTTCTAACCGTATATTGAAATACGATGTCATTTGCTCACTATATACCTGATGCAAATTGTCTGAAAACCCATATTTATTATCTGTTAGGATCGAAAGATTTACAGCGAGTTTTTTTATGAGTTTTGTGCGTGCGTGCGTGCGTGCGTGCACCCTTGACTCTTTGCTATCTACGTGTATGTCACAGACACAGCGGCGTATTTTACGCTGTGGATTCTATACGGATAATGCGATGATCCCTATTCCACGAACGACGCTGCCCTTTTTTTCTCAAAGTGGGAATTTAATGATCACATTACTCGCATATGAAGACGATTTGAATTTCAATGGTCTTAGCGTTTTCCGCAGTAATATACAAACGTTGCGAACGCACGTTTGCTGCTGAATTTGAAAGATAGCGTTTGCAAATAGTCTTAAAATCCTATTAGATTAATATCGCGTTTCGCCGCATGAAGGCATTGGCCGTCAGACAGAGACATCAGTCACGCGCGAGCAAAGAACGCTTGTGGGGATAAAATAGAATACACATCACAGCCACCGATCTATTTACTTTATTCAAGTAACTACAAATAGGCCAATTTCTGTGCACAATCAAACGTGAAAATTCAGAAAATCTAAAAAGATCTATGGCGGGGAGCTGTTTAAATCACGCATCGTTTCAGTAATGCTCGTTCAGTCGGGCTGCATTATAGAACCCGATTTCTTATCATGAGCCAGCTGAATTTCGCATGTAATTCGGTGGAATATCTTCAGCCTTTTTGCATGAACAGACGCGATCAACCTTGATGCGTACACGGGTCATTTAGCAGAATGAGATAGACACTGTGCACGTGTGTACACGACAGCCTTTTGTCTACAGTGACGTGATGGGGAATTGTGTCTCTATATTTATGATTTTGTGACACATTACCTGGCTTTATCATGGCGCCTGTCGCTATTGAACAAACAACCAACCAACTAACCGACCGACCGACCAACCAACTAACTAACACTACTAAATTACAAATTATTCAACTAAACAAACATCGAACAAATAAACATACAAACGAACAAACAATCCAATAAACAAGCAAACAAATCAAACAACCAACAAATCAACCAACCAACAAATCAACCAACCAACAAACAAATAAATCAAACAACCAACAAATCAACCAACCAACAAACAAACGTACGAAACAAAAAACGATCAACCAAGAAATCAACCAACCAACTAACCAATCAACCAACCAACCAACCAACCAAACCACAACCAACAACCAACCACCAAACCAACCAACCAAACCAACCACACACACCAACCAACCAACCAACAACCAACCAACCAACCAACCAACCAACCAACCACCCAACAAACAACCAACCAACCACAACCAACAACAACAAACCAAAACCAACCAACCAACAACCCAACCAACCAACCAACCAACAACAACAACCAACCAACCGAACCAACCCAACACAACAACCAACGCAACAACCCAACCAACCAAACAACCCAACCAACAACCAACCAACCAACCACCAACTCAACCAAACAACCAACCCAACCAACCACACAACCAACCAACACAACACAAACAACCACCAACAACCACCAACAACCACCAACAACCACCAACAACCACCAACAACCACCAACAACCACCAACAACCACCAACCAACCAACCAACCAAACAACACAACCACACCAACCAAACCAACCAACCATTAAACAAACTAACACGATATCAAACAGAATAATATAACAAAAAATCGCCAATTTGACTAATCGTATACGCGCCATAACCAACGCCTATCGTTAACACGATATTAATACATAGCTGCAAGTCAGTGTCTGTTTAGTATAACTAATATCATGTAACGATACAGCATTGACGTCAGCCCCTTATGAATCCAAATAAATTTCAAACAATTCAAAATATTTATTGATATTTCAAAATTTGAAATAGCTGCAAAATTTCAAAACAAATAAAAGTTAATTATGACACTGATACGTAATCATGTTGTAAACTACGAACAATGGTCACTTGAATTCGAACAAATATATCACAATGTACATAATATCGATTTCCACGTCATTCGTGACGTCACTGACTGCCATGTTGCCTACAACAGCGTTGTCTCGATCGCTTAATAGGAGCCATGCAAGAAGGGAAATAAATAATGTTTACACGGGAAAATTCGCATGTTAAATACTTCGATACGCATACGCGGTCGAGCAACTAGATTAGCATTTTCAACTTGTCGCTGCCGGCATCGCATTATGTGTAAGCGTGTCAATAATTAACAGCTTCATTCAAGACGCTGCACAAAGCACTGCAAATATTTGCGCGCCAGTGCTGCGCTGATGAACGTGCTGCTGTTAGTGGTAGACTAGTTTAATTGAGATCGAACTTTTAATGAATCCAAAAAGAATAATTGCAAGCGGCTTCCGGCTATGACGTGATACTGATGTTCACGAGCGATGATAGAGAAAGTTCTGTAATGAAATATAGCACAGTTTTAAATGTTTTTCAGACGACCTTTGAGATGCGGTAAAGTGTGGTATGGGTGTAGCGCGCGCGTAGGTTAGTCACGTGATTATGATAACCGCGCATCGTAGCGGTTGTCATAGAAACATCGCCATTTTGTTTATATATAGGTGTCGATACCGTAGATAGTCCGTTAGTCGTATTTTTAATGCGTGAAATTGTGTCAATTATCCTGTTAGACTAAATAACGGATCATTACACTGTCCGCCATTGCCGCCGTGCTCGCCGAGGTGTTTTAGTTCGAGTGAATTTATTATTTATCGTAAGCGGGTAAACGCCGCTCACACGCACGTAGGCAGACGACCGCTGGACGTACAGCGATATCGCGCGTGTGAAGTGAACCCTTCCACTGCACGTAATCATATCGTTATAGCTAACCGCCACCGCGATGCCAGCAAAGCTTCTCGTGTGTCAGGCAAAAGTCAACTTCCTTTCCGCCGCGCTGCTGCCGCCGCCCGTGCTGTATTATTTAACGTCGCATAGACGTGTGCAGAGAGAGCTAGCTTGCCTCAATGAAAACACAGAACGAGCGTTTGCTCTCTCCGCGCTGTCGCTGCAAAAATATCACAGAATGTTCGGTGGCGAGGTAGAGCCAGAGACCTCTATGCACCGCTGTTGCTTGCTGCATGCTACTGCCAAGTGTTCGCCCAGCGAGTAGTTAGTTACTATACGCGCAGCCGAGTGGCCATTGTAACGATCCCAGCGGTGCGCAGCTCGTGGTTGCAGCTGCTACGAAACTGATAATTATTTTCCCATCTTGATGTTGCGGAGAGGTCGCCGTGGGAGTCGGCCGGCGGACGCAACCCGAATGCGTTTTATTCCGTCGGGCAAAGCTGAATATTGATGGGCTCATCATGCGGCTATACTAAGATGATTGCGTATAAAGGTTTCATTTTCAGCGCAAATATACTCGGCGAGGTTGTGTAAACAGTGTCCAGACAAGGCGATCACGGCCCAATAGATTCGTGAATCGGTCAGAGTAATTGGAATCTGTGGCTAATGACCCTGTTCCTTATCAATGTACACATCAATAAGTTGCTGCTCGCAGCGGTTGGCGGTCCGGCAGGAAAATTGAAAAGCCTCGATCTCGATTGATTTTCCCGCTCGTAGATTCCGCGGTACGATATATGTGAAGCCATAGCTGATCCAACATCGCGATTACAGCTTTGACAGTCCTGCCTGTTCCGGTCCGTAACAGCGATATATATATATATATATATATATATATATATATATATATATATTGCGGTTGTCAACGTAACCGGATCGCGTCGCTATTCTTGATTTTGAAAAATCCGGACTGGACTGAACTATGCAGACCGGCACTTTTTCGCCTGGGAAGAAAGTCTGACGTCACTGGATAATTGTGTACATGTGCTGCAGTGCGGAAGCACGCGAAAGTGGCGTGTGATCGTGATTATGTAATTTGTATTGTCTATTGTAGAGAAAAAAGAACTCGTTCTTCGTAATCACGTTTTCGCATAATTTTGCGGCGAAATTGCTCGGAAGAAAACTTCCTTTAATAATCCCCCGCGGAGCGACTTAAATAAGGGAGAAATTAAATGAAATCGAACGTCGCATTGAAAGCAGCGCGCCGGACCAGCGCGATTTCGTCCCTGATCACGTGATTACACGCATGGCGGCCGACGCGATTGTTTTCGTTGCAATTAATATCAACCTCTTTTCAATTTAATAACGCCCGCGCGCTGATCGGCTTTGTCAAAATCAGAAAATGCCGCAGCAGTTATGACGTCGTACGTCGTACTGGCTAAATAGTCTAACGCTCTCTATAGCATGTAGGAATTGTTGATTTTGGCCGGGACCGTGTCTTGCATTGACGCGTGTCTCTTCGCTTCAGTTGCTCCTACGATTTACAGTAACTGTTATGGCCGTAATATAATATCTAGCGCTACATTATCGATATAAACCACGTCCGTCTACGCATGCGTTGCTACGGTAAACAGTCATAAGTCAGCCACATCGAAATAATACACTAGTTAGTCTTATTATTATATGGTCTATGCGCTGGTTCTATAAGCTGTTCTATAGGAACATATATAACCTATATAGGAACTTATAGGAACCTATATGGACCTATTATATGGTCTCGGACTATATTGTCAGCCATTGTATATATATACAAGAGAGCATGCGCATTCTTCACGTTTTCATTTTGATGACATTCGCCAGCTCTGACCCTCGCACGCAGAAAAACAAACACAATGCGGGAATCCGAGTGCACGCGTGTGCACTGCATTCTCTGTGATTCACTGGCGTCACTTTTCAGCGGGAAACATCTGTGACAGAGCTTTTGTTCTGCATAGTGTTATAGCCGCGCTCTCTGCGAAATTTCTCACTGAAGTAAATGGTTTTAGAATCTCGGGATTTTGGGAGACCACTTTCGATGCTGGACAAAACGTGGGTTGTTGGTTTTGCTCGTTGTCATTTTTTTTCATTCTCGAAAGTATAAAACTCGCGGTTTTCAGTCACGCCTAGAGGTGCTTTTAGTTGTACTTGCACATTAATTTTTATGGCCTTGGTTTGTTGGCAATATTTCGCTTCTAGAGATCGTGTTGCTTGCACATTTTCGCGCATTTCTTGCTGGCTGTGTTGACAGTGATTTTATTTTTTGCTTGGTTATTTTGTTGTGGAAGGATGAATTCGTTGTGAAACCGCTATTCTGAAAGAACATTTTTGTTCATACGTTTTCGACCCATAAAGGCAATGGTAGCTGATATAGCTTCCTATAACGAATATATTGCATTGTACCCAAGATTAACCGTATACAGCACCATCCAACAACACATATCTACCTTTTAGTAATACTGCACGATTTCATTTTTATAAAACATGACCAAGATAAAGCTTCATGTTTGTTGAAGCTCTGTTATAGTAGGAAAATAATCACAAAAAGTTGTAATTACGCAACACGAATTGCGTACTCGCTGATTGAAACATTCCCTGACAAATAAATCGTGCCCTGGATTTCATTGCAATGCGAAGTTGATCTAAGCTAGACGATATATCATCAATCTCATTTTAATCACGCCAGCTCCGTCTGTAAAGCCATCACCAGATCCACACACATCGTGAAAGGTTATTGCTAATTATTTTGGACACTGTTAACAAATCCGCTGATTAGTAGTAAATGCTCCCGTTTGAGCAAATGTAGAGTTGGATTAATGTGACTAGCAATGATGATTCTCCAATGCAATGGCAATGATGAAACTTTTAGAAAAAAATGCGTCTTACTATAGAGAAATCAGGTATCATGTTATTCAACTTCCTAACGATGTAATTGTTTTTACGATATAATTTCTTACCACTCCTCTTTCTCGCTCTTTTATTGGACCTTTAACCCAATGTTTCGCGTCCTGTTCGGCTACTCTCTATAGATTGTACATTTAATCGTAGCAAATTCAACGGTAGGCTAGAATTTCACAAGCTGTTAAATGTTAAATCAAACAAATCATGTATGAAAATTTGCACATTATATTAGGTTTGTAATGTTGCCAAAATTGTGAATTATGATCTTCTTATAATATTATAAAAATCAAAATGGTATCTACTCTCAATATTGCAACTACGTAGGTCGGGGATAGTGCTATGATGTAATAATTTATAAGCATTAAAAACAAATGTTAGATGCTCAATGAAAATTTAACTTGGAATATTCTTGTGATAGTAAAGTGACAGCGTGACAATGGATACTTTATGGAACGCAATTATTTTTTATCTAAATAACTGAATAACCACGAATGGCCACAAAATCATTTTACCTATCACAAAAACGCATTTAGAGCGTTTTGCTGTTAGTCTAGTTTCATGTCGAACAACTGTATCAGTGCGTAGATCTGTTGCTCATATCTCTTGCATGGCGGAGATTAGGACATCCACTCTTTATAAATGTTCATGCTGTAAAGTAATTTGTTTCCACTAAGCCTCTAAATCAGGTCCTTGAGTATCATAATTGGTTTTGAGTTAATGATTGATATCTGCTTAAGTTTGCTATAATTAATAGCGATCATGTATTATTCACATGATTTAGCGACAATTACCACTTGAGAAGACAATATTATATATACCGATACATTGTGTATGTGAATTAATTACGGTGGGGTTTATCCGGTCTTTTGTTTTTGTTCAAATGCTCACTTCTTCCACGTCATTGTAATTCAAGTTTAGGAGATTCTTTGTTCAATGTTCTTATTGGATATTGATTTATTGCGGTTTATGGTCGCAGCGATCAATGGTTCATTATTTCTCTCATTAATTTGTAACTTATAAATTTTTTTTTGTAATTTTGACTCGGTGTCAGTTTGGACCTATATTATATAAGAGATCATCATTTACTGTACTTTAGTTTGACATCTGACGTCCGCTGGTTTCATAAATCTACTCGTATCTCATCGTTCTTAGTCAACTACGTATCGCAGGCACTGTTTCGTGTCTTGTCGTGAATTGCCCCTACACGTCATGTCATGGTATATCTTGTCTGGGGTTTCCCTCTACTACTGCTGTTGGTTTTACACGATTTAATCGTATAATTGGTGCAGTACGTAATCGTACGTTTCTAGGTAGTACAGACTATAGCATTGTGAAATATATATATATAATGTGTGTGTGTGTGTGTGTGTGTGTGTGTGTGTGTGTGTGCGTGTGTGTGTGTGTGTGTGTGTGTGTG
>NW_014577071.1:807752-815482 GCF_000485595.1 Priapulus caudatus
CCCGTTAGTTCTTACTTTTAATGTAAAAAAATGGCAACAAAAATTTTACAAATTTTACCATAGAAAATTCGTGACGTAGTCAATTTAATACATTGACGTTGCAACCGTATATCTGCTGCACGTCTATTCCTCTCCCTTGCTCTGCGTCTCTCTCGGCCCTATTAGCTTGTAATTCAGCGTGTACCTTACCACGACCTAATTTTAATCGCAGTTTTTGACAACTCAGTTTGGGCATTATGTGTTCAGTCAAATCAGTAGCTGGTTTTTTTAAATATTTTGTTCGAATTTATTGCTGTTGTCCTTGTTGGTTTGGTTTCGTTACTTATATTTCAAGCGTTTTTTTTAGATGCAATACTCGAAGAAGGTGAGCTTGTAGCTATATGCTGTACTTGGATTTATTTGTTACATAATGTACGGATAACGTCTGCAGTGTAATACCTTTGTACACTTATGCTTATTATGATTACTTCCTGTGCGATTTGTGTTGTTAGTTGCAATTACTCGTTCCATTTTATATATATTTTATATTTCAATGCATGTTTTATTTCATAGAATGTACAACTTCATTTCATTTTTTATTCTGCTTTTGTTTCACTAGACTTGTATTATTCCCTGCTGATTTGAATTGCATCTTAATTGTATTTCTATCTTTCTATGTGTGTGTATGTCCTCCCTTCTCCCGTGCGTCGCTCTCCTCTTTAACATCTCATATCCACGACTTCGCTCATTATTCTATATCACTATTTCAATGTTAGGTTTCCTCGAAAGCTTGCATTTCAAAGAACCATTTATGAATGGCGCACCTATCGGTTGCATGTCCATCTAATTCGCCCTCTTTCATTACTACACGTTTATATAACGAATGAGATATTCACGCGCAGTCGGCGTGTAGTTTCTATGGTGCTTTCTATCCAGTTAATTAAAATCGTGCGAGAACGCCTTTCTTTACGCAAACAAAATTTAATAACGAAGTGATTCCAGCGCCTTACACGCATGTCCTTATGCTCAATCGACCGCAATTTATCTTCTACTACTGTGTACGTCTTCGGAGAAGTTCTCGGACGAACAGAATTACGCGAGGAAGGCCGACACAAGGGCAGTTCGCTACACAACTTTCTTCTAAACTGTGATATAAACATTCTCGGCACAAAACCAATTTGGGCCGCGAGATATATTAGCGACTTAACGCCCGCGTCACGCCGTCTCGTTTTTGCCTAACCACGGACTATAAAGCAAATTAAGCTCCGTCGGTTGTTGTTTCGACGAGCGAGCTTAAGGTGTTGAACAACAGTATAGGGCGTCCATAGGCGGCAGGCCTGAATAAGCATCGAACAGAAATTAATAAAAAATACTCACAGTGTTACTGCGCTTACACAACGTACACTTTATTCATGTTAAATAACTACAGATTCATGCTCTATGCTCCGCTCGAAACTTTTGCCAGCTCTATGATGCGAATTTCTACAGAGTAGTCGGATCCCGTTTCATACACAAAAATGGCCGACCGGCGACCATGGCTACGCCACTAGCTGCAATGGCACAATTACACAACAAGACCAATTTTACTTCTAATGCTTTCTAGACGTCCACGAGGCATCTAACTTGCGTGCATAATGTAAATTATTGCACTCTAGTGCCGAAATTCTGCGAAAAAAAATACGAAAAAAGGCATTTTCTCTAGACGATATAGGCTTACTGTTGTATGCCTCCTTAAGATGAATCTTCACCCGCGGACGCATCTGGGAACGCCGGCTATTCGCTCCTAAATCATTATCCAGACAGTAGACGGCGCTGCGTAAATTACGCCTGCGTGGGGAAGCCGTGTATGCTCAGCGCGTTGGAGTTTGTGGGGAGGTTATATTCGCCTACAGTATAGAAGTACGTGTTATGATAAACCGGTGACGTTAGAATTTATAGGTCGAGTTTATTTTATACGTTTGATGCACGCTCGCGCATTCCGTAAGAGTGAAATGGTTTTACCAGCTCGTCTCTATAGATATATGAAATAGAGAAAAGGAGGAATTAGGGAGAGAGAGAGAGAAGGCGGTGAGTGAAGAGAGGACGAGATCGAGAGCCGGCCGGAGAAAGAGAGATATGGGATTAAACGAGCAAGAAAGAGAGAGGGGGAAGTGGGAGATATCAAGAAAGACAGAGCGAGACAGACCGAGACAGAAATAGAGACAGACAGAGAGAAAAGGAGAGTGAAAGCGAGGCAGACAGACAGAGACATAGAGCAAAAGAGACGGAGAGAGAGAGAGAGAGAGAGAGAGAGAGAGAGCAAGAGAGTGAAAGCGAGATAGAGAGGGGATAGAGAACAGAGGGGAAACGGGAGAGCTGGAAGAAAGAAAAAGAGAGAGAAAGCAAGAAAAAGAGAAAGAGGCAGGTAGTATAATAACGGTAATAAAGCAATTAACGTCTAACGTATATGTGAGGTTTCTTCTCCTCGGCAATAATACACATTTTTATGTCTCGAGGTGTTAAAATATCGACTTTGGCATCCTTGCATTCCACAAATATAGCAACCGCGCTTCTCTCGAATTTCCAGCATGACGGCTAACGGCCATGTATCTACCACGCTTCGTGAAGGTGTAACCGGACTGCTGTATAGGTATAGCAACATGTAGTTCTGTCTTGCTAATTGAGAGAGAATGTGGAGTTTCAACTATCGCTGACATTGATGGGACACCGCCCGCGTGTTCGCATGCGAGGCACGCGGTAACGCGAGACAGGAGCTAAATTAAAACACGCCATGATTGCTTGCGTTGTGTTGTTTTGTATGCATGTGCGTGTGTGCGAGCTTTTACACGTGCATGCGTGCGTGCGTGCATGCGTGCGTGCGTGCGTGCGTGCGTGCGTGCGTGCGTGCGTGCGTACGTGCATACGTATGTCTATGCGTGTATACATGTTAGTGCATATACTTGTTAATGTTGCTGTTACTGTATTATGTTGTGTTGTGTGTACTTTCGTGAATATTCTTCTCATTCGTTTATAGATACGTGTGTGTACAACGAATATTCACGATTAATTCATGATGTCGATCGTCGTAAAATAACGCGAGTAACGTGAGTAACGTGAGAGGTATTTCCGACCTCGCGTCAACGAAAATACTAAAATTCGATTTGCACTAATTAGAAAGGCATCGACTAATTTCATCTGTCTGGCGATAACTAAATTATAATATTACGCGGCCATGATTAAAGTTTTCACGTCGCACGTGTACCAGCATAGGACGAACTTGACATTTGAAAGACGCGATCATTTACATATTCTTCCTGATGCCATTGAAATGACATACTTAGCAAGACGTCCATGGAGAACAGGATACGGAACTCGTCTATAGACGTGATATTTGTCATAGCAAGTTTCGCATACCTATGCGCGTACCATTCTTCTAAAATTCTGATGGGGTATCAATAGTTATTGATCAGAGCCGATGCATTGGTCAACATATAGGTCGTTTATTCCACTGTAGTCACGCATTCAGTCGCCATTATTTACATTCGTTGCTCCCAACTGAATGTTTCAAGTTTTAATTACACTCGCAAAGTCTCCCGTGTATTTATGCTTCGCGTTCGAAGCCATGCACGAGCATGACATCGCTGTTATACGGCTGTGCGCCCATCGCTCGCGCTCCCGCTGGAGAGAGAGAGAGAGATTGGCAGGGAGAATTAGCGAGTGTTCGCAGCGTGAAATGATGTCAGATTACTGCGCTGCACGAGGAAAAACATTTTTTAATTGGAAAGTTTTCTCATCTCCGGCTACAGTCATTGATGTTGAGGCATTCCTGCGGCACCGCGCCCACACACGCGTGCGCGTAGTGTGTGCGTGTGTGTGTGGGGGGGGTATGTGTGTGTGTGTGTGTGTGTGTGTGTGTGTGTGTGTGTGTGTGTGTGTGTGTGTGTGTGTGTGTGTGTGTGTGTGTGTCTCTCAAAGACCGCCTCTCTCACGGAGGCTTGGGCCCACACTTCCTCCCCTGACACACGCCCGAAGAACCTGAAACACAAGAACATCTGTGTGGTGAAACACATTTGAAAAACTGAGGAGATGGTCTAACGTCTCCACGTGTTAAACACCTACACCCCTTCCACACACCCGCCCACCACACACACACCTACCCACCACACACCCACACACACACACACCCTGTGTGACCTCACGAAGCATGCAGCTGGCATGCGGTGGCTGCGCTACAACCCAACGTGTGAGTGTCTGTAGTAGCTTACCCACGAGGACAACCCCTTCCCAAGTCGTAGGCAGTATTCTGCCTTCTCCATGCATTTCAAACTAGGGAGTGCAGGAGTGGCAGGGTATGTCACTCGAAGCATAATCGTCAATGTGACATATCTGATCAAGAGCTAGTGATAGCTCTCAGGTGTTATTATCAGGTGTTACTATCAGGTGTTATTATCAGGTGTTATTATTATCACAAGCTATTATCATTAGTTATCAGTAGCTGTTTATCGGACCCATGACTGCGGCGCGGCGGCGGCGGCGGCGGCGGCGGCCGGATGCTCACAGTGACACGACATACGCGCGAATATTTCAGCTAAGCTCGTGAAGCTAGCTTTCCTCGCTCTCAGCGACAGCAGCATCTTCGTCTGCGGCTCCGCCCAGCACTTCCTCGGCCGTTACCTAGGCGACGCGCACAGCATCCAGGAGGCGGAGGAACTGCCGCCAGGTGGCGCCGCGGCGTTGAGCGACCCGGGGTTCTGCATCCGCCAGCTTGTCGGAGTCGCGTTCGGCGATGCGGCGGTTGCCGCGGCGACGCATCGTCAGTACGACGGCTGCGAGCGGACGTGGAGATCTGAGCGCGCCCGCACCAACGCGATGCAGCTGCTGGTGCTGCTGAGTGAGACGGGTGCCGTCTCCAACCTCGTTGCCCTGCGATGTGGCGACGCGGAGGCGCTGGCGACACTCTACGACTCGGGAGACGCACGCGTCTGTGAGGCATCGACGGGTCTCGCGGTCGCCATGGCGACGGACGTGGCGGAGCTGCGGGAGTTAGTGCGAGGGTTACTGCGACGACGCGGGTTCACGAGGGCAGCACTGATGCTGGCTGCAGCCACGATGAGACGGTTCAGGTGAGTGCCTCACGAGACATCTGAGTCTGCTGTCTCAATATGTTGTAGTTACCAATATAGGTACCAGAGTAGGGAGCAGTGTTGCAGGTAGAAACAGGCAGTATACACTGCAGAGTATTACAGTATACTTGTATACAGTGTGTTTACTCTCATAATAAGGTGTGATATGTTATCGATGATGACGTTGCAGGCATGGCAACACGCCAGAGTGGCAGGAGTTTCTCGACATCATGCTGGAACCCGTGTCCGTGATGCTGAGGCAGCGCTCCTCCTCTGACGGTCGCCACGGCAACGACAATGCGGACGCCCTGCTCCACAGTCTCGCTGCCGTGAAATCCCTCGTAGCAGACAACAGCTGTCCACAGGTCTGTGTTCCATCGTTTGATCACGATGTTCGATCGCCTTGTTCCATCGTTCGATTGTTCGATCACGGTGTTCGTTCGCCGAGTTCCATCGTTCGATCGTTCGACACGGTGTTCGATCGCTGTGTTCCATTGTTCAATCGCCGTGTTCGATCGCCGTGTTCCATCGTTAGATCATGGTGTTCGATCGCCGTGTTCCATCGTTAGATCATGGTGTTCGATCGCCGTGTTCCATCGTTAGATCATGGTGTTCGATCGTTCGATTGTTCGATCACCGTGTTCCATCGTTCGATCGCCGTGTTCGATCATTCGATCACCGTGTTCCATCGTTCGATCGCCGTGTTCGATCATTCGATCACCGTGTTCCATCGTTCGATCGCCGTGTTCGATCATTTGATCACCGTGTTCCATCGTGCGATTGCTGTGTTCGATCGTTCGATCACCGTGTTTCATCGTTCGATCGTTCAATCGCCGTGTTTGACGTTCAATCACCGTGTTCCATCGTTCGATCGTTCGATCGCCGTGTTTGACGTCATCTATGTTTCGTCTCGTCGATCACAGGCCACGCACCGTGTCATCCGCCGGCCGATGATCGACATGCTGAAGCGCACTCTGGTGGCAGACGCGAGCGGCCGTTCGCATGCACCCCCTGGTGACAGAGTGACATCCGCGGCACTCGGGGTGGTAGAAGCGACGTTGGATGGCTCAGGTGAGAGCGTTGCTGCTGTTGCTTGCTAACCGATCGCTCGGTGATCAACCCTAATGTTCTTAGTCAGCACACCTAGAATAATAATCCACCCGTGTGGATGAGAGGGCCTGCGCCAGCTGTGTGGCATGCTGATTGGTGTCTACATAATACACGTATGTATGAGTAATAAAGTGTCACGTTGCATCTTTAGTTACCGTGGCGATGGACAACGACGAGGCGGAGGAGCTGATTGTGATGCTGTGTGGCGCCGCCGACAACCCGCAGCTGTCCTGCCCCCTGGTGGTGCAAGTCGTGCGCATTCTCGGGCTGACGTTGCTGGCGGTTGCGACAGAGCCAGCCGTCGCCGCGGAGTTAGAGGTGCTGCATGTCATTATTAGTTCTCTCTCCCTGCTGTGTGGTTTACACGACCCACGCAGCCTGAGCCATGAGGCGCGAATGTATAGCAGGATAGAGCGCTTACGTGAATTAAAATTTCCGGCAGCTGTAGTAACATTTACTGAGCCCAGGAGATGTGTGACTAACTGGATGACCTTGTACCTTGTATCTCGTACCTAGTACTATGTTTCCATATTGGAATTTCAGAAAATAATAGTATGTGTAAGACACATTGTCAGGCAGTTAACAATAGTTGCATCATAAGACTCTCTAGTCAGTGACACGTCACATTTTTTATTTTCAAAATTGCTTCAGCTTCAGAAATTACTAGAATCATTGGAGGAAGTCACAATCAGCTCTGGTCTGATTGACTCGCGTTATGTCCCCGTAACGCGCGGCGATGTGTGACTCACCGCTTTCTCGCGTGGCTGTAGGTGGCGCTGGAAGCAGCGGGCGACGTGCTGAACAAGCGTAGTCTGGACGTGCGTTGGGAGGTTCGTGATTCGTGTCTCGCATGCCTGTGTCGGCTCGCCGGCTGCGCCCCGCTCTCTGATTGGCTGGTGCGAGGGCGTCTGCACGGCGTCTGCTACAGAGCGACGAATGACGCGGAGAGCTACGTCCGTGCGACCGCGATCGAGGCGACGGGCGCGCTGTTCAACGACGACGCACACAGCGGCGCCCTCTGGCGGGACTGCCACTGCGACCTGGTGAGTAGAGTTGTTGTTTTTTGGGAGGACGTTCGTTTGTTTTAGATTAGCGTCCGGATGGAGGCAAGGTGTGAGTGGCGTGGATGATTATTCAACTCTCTAGCTAATGCTTTCCACTCCTGAAGCTTAACATGTACATGTACACCTGCTGCCTATACAGAAATTATTACCTCCGCCAAGGCGTTGGCAGGAGGTTATGTTTTCACCGGCATGTGTTTGTTCGGCGTGTGTTTGTTCGGCGTGTGTTTGTTCGGCGTGTGTTTGTGGGTTTGTGGGTTTGTTTGTGTACAGTCTAACTGAAAAAATTATGGACGGATTGTCATAAAATTTTCAGGATAGGTCAGAAGTGGCCTAACTTAGAATTGATGAGATTTTGGTGGTGATCCCGATCCAATTAATTAATAAAATTTTCAGGATAGGTCAGAAATGGGGTAACTTAGAATTGATGAGATTTTGGTGGTGATCCCGATCCAATTAATTAATAAAATTTTGAGGA
>NW_014577071.1:815492-817254 GCF_000485595.1 Priapulus caudatus
CACTACAATACCCACCCGACTCCCTGCTTCTCGCCTGCAAGCAGTACGTGCGCGCGTGCGTGCGTGCGTGCGTGCGTGCGTGCGTGCGTGCGTACGTGCGTGCGTGCGTGTACGGTATCTCCGCAGAGCACAGAGCACAGTACGTGCTTGCGTGCGTGCGTACGTGCGTGCGTGCGTGTACGGTATCTCCGCAGAGCACAGAGCACAGTACGTGCTTGCGTGCGTGCGTACGTGCGTGCGTGCGTGTACGGTATCTCCGCAGAGCACAGAGGACAGTACGTGCTTGCGTGCGTGCGTACGTGCGTGCGTGCGTGTACGGTATCTCCGCAGGGCATAGATGACAGTACGTGCGTGCGTGCGTGCGTGCGTACGTGCGTGTGTGCGTGTACGGTGTCTGCGCAGGGCACATCGCGACCGTGCGTGCGTTCGTTCGTGCGTGCGTGCGTTCGTGCGTTCGTGCGTGCGTGCGTGCGTGCCTGTGTGCGTGCGTACGTGCGTGCGTGCATGCGTGCATGCGTGCGCGCGTGCGTGCGTGCGTGCGTGCGTACGTGCACAGTGTCTCCGCAGTGCACATCCCGACGGCGCCGGCGTGCAGAACTCGCGTCTCGCTTTTCGCGCGCGCCGTTTAATACATCACGCGTGGGTTCGCATTCGCGAATATATCCCTCTATGCGCGCATCAGCGTGATAGCGCATCAGCGTGGATTATGTACGAGACACGCGGAAGCTGCGTGAAGGGAAGATTCCATTCCGACGACGACGCCGACGATTTTCCTCCGTCCGCGATTCTCTCCCGCAGCCAGCGACTCTCATACTCTCGTCTCGTTATCGCTTTACGCCGCGCTGCCTTTTGAAATCGTTTCTCATAATTCTCCAGCTACATAGAAATGACGTCGGCTGTCGACAATGGGCGCCCGGGGATGCAGCGGCGGGGGGGGGGTAGCGACGAAGAATCGCCGCGCGCTGCTAGAGCGATGTCGTCGACGGAGAGACGACGGCGCTCGGAAACAGCGACGACGTCGCGCGTTATTCCGTCGTTGAAACATTGTGTCACTTTGTGTTGCGCGTCGGCTTAAATAAATCTCTGATTAGATCACGCGTCGTCGTACATAATTAGGTTACCGCATAGAAAGCATCAACAGTATAAATTACCTGGCCAATCTCGTCGCTGTGTTATCAGATTTGCGAGCGACGTGGGATATTTTGCTCATCTCTCTCGCGACGCCGCCGCCGCTGCTGCTGCACATCGCTGGCTTCTTCGGCGGCGGTGGCGCTGCTGTTGCGCATGCAGACGCGCGTACGACGTCGGCCGCTGCTAATATCGCTGGGCATGTCTCTGCCTGGATACGCTATCAATCAAAGACCCATGGAGACAAATCCTTTTTATCGGATTTTTTGCTTCGCTGAAGCTCTCTGAGCGGTTTTAATGGCGGGCAGCGGCGGGGCTAGCGGAGCGTGCACGTGCACGCGCGCGATCGCTCCCGTGGCTGTCCCACGTTACGTTGGCTAATTGTCGAGTACTGAACGCGAAGAAGATGCTGCATTCGGCGCCATGATAAATTATTCGCAATAAAACATTCTCTCCGGTCGTCCCGTACATGCATCTTGGCTGGTCTTAGATGCGTGCACGTGCGACCGACGACGTTTGCGTTCTGTGTGTGTGCGCGTGTGTGTGCGTGCATGCGTGAGAGTGCGCGCACGTTTGCATGTGTGTGTGTGTGCGTGCGTATGTTTACGTATATGGGTGCATGCGCGCGTGCGTG
>NW_014577071.1:817387-820166 GCF_000485595.1 Priapulus caudatus
TGTGTGTGTGTGTGTGTGTGTGTGTGTGAGTGTGTGTGTGCACGTGCACGTTTATGCGTGCATTTGTCTGTGTGCGCGTGTGCTTATGCGAATGTGTATGTGAATGTGTATACGTGCGCGTATACGTGTGCATGTGTATGCGCGCGTGCGTGTATCCGTGTGTGTATTATTGCGTGTATATGTATCTATGCTTCATTATAAAAGCGAGAAAGAGAGAAACAGAATGAGAAAGATAGATAATGAGAAAAGGCGAGAGGGGAAAGATGGAGGAGAGAGCGAGAGGTAATGAAAGAAAGAGAGAGAGAGAAAGAGTGAGAGAATGAGTGTATGTTACGGGTACAG
Source organism: Priapulus caudatus (assembly GCF_000485595.1). Lineage (NCBI taxonomy): Eukaryota > Metazoa > Priapulida > Priapulimorpha > Priapulimorphida > Priapulidae > Priapulus > Priapulus caudatus. The sequence goes on from NW_014577071.1 coordinate 817,730, forward strand.
ACTTTTCAACTATGCACGAGTTATGATTCAAGTAACGATTTTACGATTCGCGATTTTACGACCTTTTATAACAGAGCGAGAGCTACGCCTATAAGCTCCAAGCTGCCTGAATGCAGAACGATTAACATAATATCATATCACGCTCATCAGGAACGAGTCCAGCAATTTGCTGCTGATTATGCGACCAGCCCAAGTTAATCGCGTGGAGTGAAATGGAGAGAAATGGAGCGATAATTTTTTTTAGATAGCTACAGGAAGGAAATGTATTCGTTATCAGCGATTATAGCTCTGTAGGTACACTGCTCGTGTTATATTAATGACGCAAGAGGTTTTAGAGCTGATAAAAGATAGCATGATAGAAGAGAAAAATCGTTTAGGTAAGAGGGGTCTTGAGAACTAAGAAAGCTTGATCGACTTTTATTGAAAGTGACATAGAGATGGACCGGACAGACTTCAGGGAAGGAAGCAAGGAAGTATTAATACGAGAATAAAGAGCCATATAGATCTGAACAGATCTAGTTATGATAAAGGTAAGTGGAACGATGTGACGACACGCATCAAGATGAAACACGAAAGAACGAGAGAGAAATTGAGAGAGAGCGTGCCAGAGAGAGAGAGAGAGAGAGAGAGATAAGGAAACTTGAAGGAGAATGAGAGTGGAAGTGAGGTAAGCAGAGCGAGAGAGAAAGCGCACGCGATACTGCTAAAGATAGGGAGAGAGGGGAAAGAGAGGTAGAACGAGAGTTGAATGATTGAGAGCCCGACAGAGAGCTGGGCCGTAGCCTGGGGAGGGAGCAAGGGGGCAGCTGCTCCCTATATTTTAGAGCAAAATTGCAAAATAAGCTTAGCGTAATTAATAATCGTAAATAACCCTAACGTGATTTTTTGGTCACTTATCCGTGAAAGCCTTGTCTTAGACCCAGCCCTACCACACTATGGACGTCGATCAAGAGCTGCAGCCGTCGCTCATAATTACACAATTGAGTCATGAAATTTTGCCCTCCCCCCACCTAGAAATTTGCTCAGCCTACGGCCCTGGAGAAAGAAAGAGAGAGAAAGAGAAGGGAGGAGCATAAGATGGGGCGAGGGGGAAAAGATTAAGAGTGAGAGAAGAAGAGAAAAGGTACGAGTGAGAGAAAGAGAAAAAACGCGCGAGCAAAAGCGAAGAAGAGCGAGAGAGACAAATGGGGAGAGAAAGATGGAGAGAGAGAGAGAGAGAGAGAGAGAGAGAGAGAGAGAGAGAGAGAGATAGATAGATAGATAGAAAGAGAGAAAGTGAGAGAGAAAAAGAGAGAGCGAGAGAGAGAGCGAGAGAGAGCGAGAGCATACACTGCGAGAGTGCACTGTGTGAGACCAGAATGCATACATTCGAATGCGTTTCTGCTTCGACATCGGCGCAAGTAACGTGTTTATGCCGCATGCGCGTCTCTGGAGAGGCATTTGCAGAAAATGCTCCAATTTCAGCTTCCCGCGCGCAGTTATCTACTGCCCACACGTTTCCGCGGCCGGCCGTAAATCAACGGCAAGCAAATACGAAAACGCCGCATTTCTCCGGATTAAGCAACAATTTGTTGCGACGGAGAGAATTGATAATTCACCTCGCATCGTCGCGCAACGTCATTTTCCCGCGCGCGCGAAAAAGGCGGCACGCGTAATCTCTCCCGCCTGTCTCCACGTGTACCGGACACCAACCCCGGTGCGCGATTAATACGTTACGACAACAATCAATTAACGACAGAAACTCATTTATGTGCGGTCACTTGAATTTCACTTGACTTCCCGTGCTGTCCCCATGACTAACCGCCTGCTCGCTAGCGCGCGTGTAGCCTGAAGGAACAATTTCACGCTGTGCTATTAGATGGTAGGGCCTCAAAGGGCCTAATAATGTGGCGTGCATGGGGGAAATTAGTCAGCACTCGATGCCGACTGCTCATTACGGGCCAGCTGAGCTGAACAGCTCTCGCACTTATCGCCTCCTAATACCACCTCCACGCACGCACGCACGCACGCACGCACGCACGCACGCACGCACGCACGCACGCACGCACGCACGCACACACACACACACACACACACACACACACACACACACACACACACACACACACACACACCGCGACATGCACACGAACACACGCCGACCACACCCGAGAGTACCCCGTCAAAGCGAGTCCCTGGCAGGCGTCGGCGACCCGGATCGCATTGCGGGTTGTCGAGCATGCAATGAATAATGTAGCGAAGACAAAGCCGTGTTAGCGAGCCGCTATGCGGCTGCTTGCGCGCCGAATCGCGACGTATGGCTACATGGCGAAGATATTCGCCGCCAACAGAAAATGCGAAAATAATAACATGGAAATAAGACAGCACAAATTAGGGCAATTTCGAATGTTTTATCATACGCTCATAGAGTATGGCGCTTGCCCGCCAGGTCTGCGGC
>NW_014577071.1:820191-831129 GCF_000485595.1 Priapulus caudatus
CTCTCTCTTCTCTTCTTTTGCTTCTCTCTATGCTCTCTCTTCTCTCTCTCTCTCTCTCTCTCTCTCTTCTCTCTCTCTCTCTCTCTCTCTCTCGCTCCACTCTCCTCTCTCTCCTCTTCGCGCTCTCTTCTCGCTCTCTCTCTCTTTCTCTCTCTCTCTCTCATCTCTCTGCTCTCTCCATTCTCTGCTCCTCCTCTCCTCTCTCTCTCCTCTCTCTCTCTTCTCTCTCTTCTCTCTCTCTCTCTCCTCGCCTCGTCTCTCGCTCTCATCTCTCGTTCGCCTCTCTCTTTCTCTTCTTCTTTCTCCCTCTTTCTCTCTCTCTTTCCTAAGCTCTATCTCTCTCTGTCTCTCTCTTTCTCTCCCTCGCCTCTCTCTCCTTCTTCTCTTCTCTCTCTCTCTCTCTGTCTCTCTCGCGTCTCCTCGCCTCTCTCTCGCTCTCTCTCCTCTCTCTCTCTCTCTCTCTCTACTCTCCTCTCTCGTTCTCTCGCCTCTCTTTCTCTCTCTCTCTCTCTTCCTTAGCTCTCTCTCTCCTCTCTCTCTCTCTCTCTTTCTCGCTTTCTCTCTCTCTCGCCTTCTCCTCCTCTCTTTCTCTCTCTCTCTCTCCCTCTCTCTCTCGGCTCTCTTCTCTTCCTCTCTCTCCTCTTTCTCTCGCTCTCTCTCTCTCTTCTCTCTCTTCTCTCTCTCACTTGCCTCTCTACCTTCGCCTATCTATTCTTTTCTTCATCACCTTTTCAATCTCCGTTTTTTTCACCTAGCAGTATTCTATCGCAGTGTCTGTAAATACATGCTCTTCTACACAAATTCTCTGGTCACGTACTTTCTTTTTTTTCCCTTCGCCATTCTGCTCTTTGATACACATAGAGACACGCGTGCCACACGCTCTACGCACACACAGCCTACGCTTAACATCTCTCTCTCTCTCTCTCTCTCTTCTCTCTCTCTCTCTCTTTCGGCTGCTGCGCTCTTCTCTCTATATATTCTGTATATATAATACATATATAGGCCTATATATGTATTGTATGTATATTATATGTATATTCCAAATTTACCGTTTCTCTTTCCATATTCGTCCCCCCCCCCGCCCCATCTCTCTCTCTCTCTCTCTCTCTCATCTCTCTCCTCTCTCTCTTCTCTTCCTCTCTCTCTCATCTCTCTCTGCTCCTCTCTCTCTCTCTCTCTCCCTTTCTCTTTCTCTCTCGTCTCTCTCTCTCTCTCTTTTCCACTTCACATGTATTTGGCACACAGAGAAGATCTCTGATATATACATAACATTATTTAAACCACATACAACGCGTACCCACGGCTTGTAGACTTCAACAGGGAAGCAAAAACTCATTTGCAATGCCGCAATTAGTATAGGTACTTAGTATGGGCACAGGTTTCGCACCTGTCCGTAACAGATTTCACACTACACTCGACTGCTGGCGACAATTGCATCGCCGACCTCGGTGACCGCTACAGGGCACCACTCTGCCTGCGGACAGTCCAATATCCGCCTTTTGTGCTGGCGGTGCGGTCCAGGCTAATGACTTTCAGTCCCCGCGGACACGCGCAGCGATTATTCAATCGTCGCCAAGATTTGGAACAACGGTGATCAGATCTCGAACGCCAGTTTCAACATATGTTATCATTTTTACCGTCAACGGTCTCCGGCTTTTGATCGGCTGGCCTCGCCTAGCGGAGTGGCTAATTATAAACGGTGGGCGTTTTTTGTTCTTCAAATGTTTCCCTTCGATCCCCCTCCCCCCCCCCCGTTCTCTCGCGCACGGTGGATTTACTGTTAGTACACCTCTCGTCGATAGATAGTGTTATCGCTACAGAGGTTAATAATGACAAATTGTCATTTGGTCATTCTTTGACAAATTTGCTCAATTTTGTTCATCTGCAAATTTGTTATCAAATTTGTTCATATTAACCCCTGGATAATACTGACCAGCATGCTTCATAAAACGTATTATATATATATATGAACGTCTACTAATATAATATAATATAATATCATATAATTATCATATAATAACATTATATATTACTACATTATACAACAAAGGTGAAAGGTCGCTCGTTTGTCAAACTACACTGTTTAATTATATTAGAATCATATGTGAATAGCAAGCATTTTATTACATAGCGTGAATACAATTTGCTGTTTACGTACGAGACTTCCTAGCTCAGGAATTTAACAAAATTAAACGTACAATTTATAAAACATTTAATTTAAAAATTTACGTGATTGTCATTATTTATTTATTTTTTATAATTGGAAATTCATATCATTAGGCTTCTAAACTCCAAATGTCATTTTAGCGACGTGAGCGCGGGAGAGCTGACGGTTTCCTTTCATTTCAATACGGTGATTAATTAGCTGCGATCAAAGCGCTTGCTCAGTCGTACGCATAGATACCTACTTGTCGCCTTAATTCTCACGCCTAGCCACAACATCTGCGAGCAAATCTCGTTGCTGCATTAGCTTCCCCCATACACAACACAACACACTCACACACACGCACACCACATACACACACACGCACGCACAGCGCGCACACACACACACACGATTACACACACACAACACACACACGCACGCGCGGCACACACACACACGCACGACGGCACACGTACACGCCACGCCACACACACACACACACACACACACACAACACACACACACACACACACACACACACACACACACCACCACACATGCGCGCGGGGTGGGAGGGGTACGTGTACGCGTACAGTTTACGTTACCGAGAGCACGCGCAATTCTTCACATCATTACTCCGCATTCGTTAGCACTTTACCGTTCGTCGTGCGTCTTTTACGGTTTTTTTTCTGGCGGTGTGAAGTGTTCCGAATACAATTTTAGATGAAGGAGGTCTGAGTCGGCCCATCTTTAGAATGAGCTGTCAATTGATCCATCGAGTCTTCTGATGCGGCTATGTGTCGGAATGCGAGATGGATTTTACTCGGTGTGGAAATCACTGCTTGAGATTCAAGAGCTTCTTGCCACATTAGTATTGTAATCACTACTCGTAATGTAGTCATTGTAATACTACTCGCTAATGCTAGTACTTGTAATACACCTGTAACTGTAGTATTGTTCATAACACCTGTATGTAGTATTGTAATACACATTGTATGTAGTATTGTAATACACGTGCGTAATGTAGTATTGTTTAATTCACCTTTCGTAATGTGTATTGTAATTACACCTTCGTAATGCTAGTATTGTAATACACCTCGAAATGTAGTATTGTAATACACCTCGTAATTGTTAGCTATCTGCTTAATACACCCTCAGTAATGTAGTATTGTACATTAACAGCTATAATGCTAGTTTGTGAATACACCTCGTAATGTAGATTGTAATACACCTCGTAATGCTAGTAATTGTCATACCACCTCGTAATGTAGTATGCTAATACATCTGTAATTAGTATTGTATTACACCTCGTAATGTAGTATTGTAAATACACCCTCGCTAATGTAGTTATTGTATTATCACTTCGTAATGTAAGTATTTGTAATACACTTGTAATGTTAGTATTGTAATACACCTTGTATGTAGTATTGTAATACCATCTCGTAATGTAGTATTGTCATACACCTCGTTTAAAAAAATGTAGTATTTTTCATACACCTCGTAATGTTAGTTTGTAATACACCTCGTAATGTAGTATTGTTAATACATCTTCGTAAAATTCGTAGTATTGTCAACACCTCGTAATGTAGGGTTATTGTCATACAACCTCGTAATGTAGTATTGTAATACAATTCGTAATGCTAGTATGTATTACACCTCGTAATGTAGTATTGTAATACAACCTCGTAATGATAGTATTGTAATACACCTCCGTAAATGTGTATTTGTAATACACCTCGTGATGTAGTATTGTATACACTTCGTAATGTAGTATCTGTAATACATTCGCTAATGTAGTATTGTAAATACTACTCGTAGTTTAGTATTGTTAATACATCTCGTAATGTAGTATTGCTAATACACCTCGTAATGTAGTATTGTAATAGCTTATAATGTAGTATTGTAATACACTTCGTTAATGGAAGTATTGTATTACAACTCTAATGTAGTATTTGTCATACAGCTTATAATGTTAGTATTGTAATACACACCGGCGGCGTGCGCGCATAAATACACTAATGCGAACCTATTCGACATTGCATGTTCTGTGTACATGTCGAATACCTACACATAACATGTCACTATTATCACAGGACACCATTTATTTTTATTTTCACTTTGAAATTCCAAATCAGTTAAATCAATCGCCCCATGATAACAAGCAAACCAAAAAAAAGAACCAACAACAAATTTGGGGAAATAGTTTCACTCATAAGCTTCTCGCTGAACTCAGAAAAACTTAATTTATTTAAGTATACTTGATTTGCCTTACATTAGCCGTACACACCGCAAATTCTGAAAGACTAGTAGTAATACGGTAAAAAAGCTTTTTGCGAAAATGCAACCGATTATATCACCATTGACTTACATAGCGGAAGTAATATAAAGAAAACCATAATGTGCGGACGGATGATAATTATTTTAATAGCGCCATTGCGTTATTCATGGGAGCAGCTAAATACTGAATTTACTAACACATTAATCAGTCACACCACTACGCGCACGCACACACGCATCACACGCCACACACAGCACACACACACCACACACACACACACACACACACAAACGCCCCCCCTCTCACAGCACGCAACACACACGCGCGCGCCCACACGCCACGCACCGCACACACACACACACACACTACACACACACACACACACACACACACACACACACACACACACACACACACACACACACACACACACACACACACACACACACACTGCACATGCAAGCCCACGTATTTCTAGAAGTAAAGCATTTTCTTTCCACATCTTGGAACATTTCCTTCCGTACCTTTCTTCTTAACAATTGCTCTCTGCGGTCAATACCATCGCCTCTAGCTCTCACGTATTATTGTCCACACACCGTCTATTTGCACGCGTTAAAACGGTAAAGTGTATATTCAATTTGGTTCTGCAACTCAATTAGTACAGGGAAGATTTCACACTGATAACATATTTCTATAAATCGATTGTGTGAACATGCTTGGTTTGATTTCATTAGTTTACGTCTGGCATTTAACCAGTAAAACGTAGTTATGGAACATAAAAGACTTCGATTTTTGGTTAAAAAAATGTTTGTACTATTTGTAATGTACATTAATAATGGATAGGTGTAGGGAGATGCGGCATTATTAATCTGAGTGTCTGTATTAGCAAAAACCTTTGTTTTTTCCACTCACATTGTCTTTACTCTATAAATAAACATGTCCAAAAATTACAATAGCTCTCTTGCTTTGTCGCTTTGCATGCGTCTGATTGTAAATTATAAGCAATAGAAACGGGATAATCTGAACATTTTAGTCCATTGTTCCTAATCTCTTCCGAAAACGAGCGAGCGAGCCCGTGAAAAAGAGAAAGAGAGAGAGCGAGAGAGAGAGAGTGAGAAAAAATAAAGAGCGAGAGAGAGGGAAAGAGAGAACGAAAGGGAGAGAGAAAGAGAGAGAGAGAGAGAGAGAGAGAGCGAAAGAGAGAGAGAGAGAAAGAGAGAGCGCGCGCTCGCTCACGCTGAAAACAGATGCGCGGTGACAGAAGACAGATTGAGATAGCAGAGTTATGATGCCTAGTGTACGCTCAGACCAACACGTATCTACACATATAGGGGCGTATGTTATCATGCAAATATAAACCAAATTAACTTTACGTATGCAATTTAGTATACGCGTCAAAAACCGGTGTCTGATTTCCAATCTACATGTTTGGGTGCGCATTTTAGTAGTATGCTAAACCGGAAGATGTCTTGTAATATTTTGTCGAGTTATCTACGTGGCCCTTAATTCTAATATTCAAAACTCGAAATTGTGACGGCAAATGAAACATACACATACTTTCTCCTGGGGACTTCATACGCTCTCATTAATCGTGCAGTCTCTCCCGTGCAGTCATATATACGGCGATACTCGCCTATAACTCTTCATGAAAGCTTCTATCGCCCGCCATGAAATATCGTGCGCTGCCTTTTAATGAGATCTCGCGAGACTTCCTTGACGTTTACGCGTGCCCGCTCTTCGTTTCTCTCGCAGCGCACTCACTTCTTCGCGCGTATATACTGCGTGCAAGACTCCATAAAGCGTACCCCCACGCACACGCACATCATAGGCTGCAAACACGCTCACGCATAACGCACGCTGTACTTCGCAAAAAGAAGAAATCCTTCCCCCCTCTCTCCCCGGAAAAAATCCTCCCGTCTTTCGCGTGCCGAATGGCGTCGGATTGCTGACAACGGCTCTCGTGCGTGTATTGTAGGCCGGACTGTGTATATATAAATGCTCGCAGCAACGCGTCGACAAATTTCGCACTAACTGCCAAAGCTCGCGTCGTTTCGCGTCCCATAATTCTCGAATGATTACGATAATTTTGCCCCTGCATCCGTGTCGATGGAACTCCCTCCCCCCATCACGCTGAGTCGCTGCCACACACGCTCGCCCAACACCCGCGCGTGCTGAGATTCAAGCGCGTCGAGTCGCGAAAGCACTTACTTGTTTTTCCGAGAGTATAGGTGTCTAGTATATTGATCCTGTCGACGACGAAGTCCATTATGAAGGGCGTTTCCTTCCTCATGTATCGGCTATTGTGCAGCATCGCAGCATAGAGGAAACTGGTGTTAACCTGCATAGAACTTTCGTCTTCATTCACGATGAGGCCTGGAAATAAATATATAGAGGATTTCCTTTGTATTTCACGTCGATCTAGGTGAAGTGCAGCTTTATTTCATGCGATGAGAAGAAAACGCACGGCGAGGAGTCATTGTTAATCATCCGCCCCAATGTGATAATGTGATGAGACCTATATTTCAATTATTATTCATTCGCCGCGTTTAGCGTGCAGATATAGGAAGAAGAATCTGGGTTATTAATTCGTTCCTTAAATGTAGTCTTTACAGTCATTTTCTGAACAAATTCTTGCATTTACACTTCAAAAGTAAAAATAATAGAATCATTTTAAAGATTCGTGCACGATACGATAGAGAAAATTACGCCATTAATCTACATAAATTGTTAATCTTTTAGGGAACGTATATGTAATGACGAGTGTTATCATTATTATCAAGAGTTAATAAAGACAATTAGTCTTTATTAACTCTTGATTATTATCAAACACGCCTGTGTGCGAGTCACTGTGCACATCACAATCGCGCCACACAGTTTAAGGTATGTATGACATGAAATTAATCTACAGAGATCGAAAACGTAGTGCACTCAATCGCACTACTCTCGGGAATCAAATCAATCTGGAAATACATATTTGTAAATAGAAAAATCATAAATTATGCGCAGGAGTGGTGAATGGCATGTGCAGTGTTAGTATGATGTTCTATACAGCATGAAGAAATGAATATATTGATGTATGAATTTCTCTTCCCCTAGCTGTTATATGCATAATATATATATATATATATATATATATATACATATATATATATCCACCACATATAGGTATGACTAGTCTTATCTGTATTCCGTATCACACAATTAATCTGGATTTATGTGCACAGAAGCATAAACAATGCAGGATTTAACATTAGTTATTTTTCGAGATAACAGATATCCACGATTTTCTGCATGTCGTGATCATTCGCGGTTTTAGGAAAACCCAACATCTCCCGACATCGCCTCACCGGCAGCCGCCACTCGCCTCTATATAGCTGTCATTTCACATTTACGTCAAAATATCGTCGAAATGCTGTTTCAAGCAAGCCGCGCGCACACATACACACACGCGCGCGCACGCACGCACGCACGCAGACACACACCCACATACACACAGCCACATACACACACACACACACACACACACACACACACACACACACACACACACACACACACACACAGTGGCAGCTATTGCATGTGAATACTCGACCTGCTTGCCTGCCGCCGAATAATGCGGCACGTTCATTGACTTGACAGCTTTGCGAGAATTCTAGTCTGGGATGGGAAACGGGCGAGAGTACGTGCGGGCGAACACATGCTGAGGTCGGATGGCATTTTCCCTAACTAATAGTAGTGATGATGTATGGGGCTGGGGGTCGGCATGAGAGCCAGGGAGCTGAAGATCGCAGCAATATAGCCTCAGCTGTTCTTGTTTCCGGCATTACTCCCTCTCGTCTTGCTCCCGGGGGTATAGCCAGCCATGCTCTATTTTATCTAGCGCTACCCGTGTACCCCTTCGTTACCGCTACAGGGATGTACGATCCATATAGCTCTACCCGTGTAGCCCTTCGCTCCCGCTGCAGGGATGTGCGATCAACATAGCTCTACCCGTGTAGCCCTTCGCTCCCGCTACAGGGATGTACGATCAACATAGCTCTACCCGTGTAGCCCTTCGCTCCCGCTACAGGGATGTACGATAAACATAGCTCTACCCGTGTAGCCCTTATTCGCCCCCGCTACAGGGATGTACGATAAACATAGCTCTACCCGTGTAGCCCTTATTCGCCCCCGCTACAGGGATGAACAATCAACATAGCTCTACCTGTGTAGCCCTTCGCTCCCGCTACAGGGATGTACGATCAACATAGCTCTATCCGTGTAGCCCTTCGCTCCCACTATATGGCTCTTGCAGCTCATGTAATACCCTGTAGTTTTTGTAACCTTTGTAGCGGGAACGGGGGGTTACACGGGTAGAGCTATGTTGATCGTACATCCCTGTAGCGGGAGTAAAGGGCTACACGGGTAGAGCTATGTTGATCGTACATCCTTGTAGCGGGAACAAAGGGCTACACGGGTAGAGCTATGTTGATCGTACATCCCTGTAGCGGGAGCAAAGGGCTACACGGGTAGAGCTATGTTGATCGTAAATCCCTGTAGCGGGAGCAAAAGACGACACGGGTAGAGCTATGTTGTTCGTACATCCCTGTAGCGGGAGCGAAGGGCTACACGGGTAGAGCTATGTTGATCGTACATCCCTGTAGCGGGAGCGAAGGACGACACGGGTAGCGCTATGTTGATCGTACATCCCTGTAGCGGGAGCGAAAGACCACACGGGTAGAGCTATATTTCATCCTGACGCGTGGCCGCGTAAAAGATGCCTATTTTATACGGCTACAGCTACGCTACAGGGATAACGTAATATATCTTAGCTTTTAGGATTCTAAATCGGTTCTGTAACAGATGAACATTGGAGGAAAAACGGGGGATGGAATGGAATGTGGCAGACGAAGAAACTCAACGATTGATTCCAAGAGAAATGCGCGTATATACGTGAATGAAGCCTTTAATCACGCGCGCGTTTTGACCCTTGAGCGGCGACTCATCCTATATAGATCAACATTCGACGATCGATGGCGACCAGGAATTAAAGACTCCTCGTTCTTTCTCGCTCAAAATCGCATTTCCTTCGCGAGCGTCCGGACTGTGGGGACGGTCGGGTTAAACGGCTTACTGGCTGCTTAGTAATCATGCAATTACAGCTTGTATATACACATGCATACACTCGATCGAGAATCCTTGTCATTCGAATTTCCACAGCCGTCACTATACGCATCATTCTTAACCAAGAAGATCGATATGATTCTAGATTCATCGTGTTTTTCTCGATTATCAATTCGAATTCGAATTCATGATAATTTTGCCGATTCCAACCATAGTTCTGAACAGCTGAGCACTTCCAACTCCGCTAGCGAGAGATAATAGTGAGCGGCGTTATTGCGCTATATATAGAAATCATCGTATTGAATAGATTCATAACGGGACAATTTTGAAGTAAATGTATGAATGAAACTCTAACCGTAAAGGCCGAGCAGCCGTAATCAGTTTTCGAATTTCTTACGAAATCGTATTCGGGCAAGCTAAAATGATGTCGAAATCGTTGTAATTTTATATAATATATGTGCGTGTGTAGGTCTGCATGATTGTACGTGCGAAAGCGCGAGTGCGGTAACAATTTCATTTTTCAATCGTCGATTTTTAACCGCTTTCTTTATTGGTAATCATGGTGGGAGACCGTGATTACGAATCTATCAGTCTCTCTGCTTCTTCACTCCTGCGTTCTCTTCATCCTCTGTCGCCTACCACCCCACCCTTCTATTGGTTTCTTCTCAGTTCTCTTCTACCTATCTCTCTAACATCCCCACCCTTCTACCGGTTTCTTCTCCGTTCGCGTCTTCCTCTGCCGCCTACCACCCCCCTTCTTCCACCGGTTTCTTTTCCATTCTCTTCTTCCTTTTCCGCCTCCCACTCCCACCCTTCTGCCGGGTTCTTCTCCGTCCGCCCTCCTCCTCCTCCTCATCCCTTCCCCCTACCACCCCCCGTCTTTCTTCCGCGACTTGTGAGTCGAGGCTCTCTCGAGCGCAACTCTCGTCTCAAGAGCATCGACGAAGTATCGTCAGTTGTTTCTGGCAGCTGCTGATACGGAGTCACTAAGATTGAAACCCCGCGAGACCACGTGACAGTCGGAGAGCGCTCGCTCGCTCGCTAGTGCGCGCTTGTTCTCGCTCGTGAGTTTGCTCGCTGGCTCGTGAGTTCGCTTGCTGGCTCGTCTAGTTCGTAGCACTTTACTTGCGCCCGGCTGACTCTGCGATTATGCTTATGAGACTGAGTGATTTATGTCAAGACATATTGGGAGCGCATTTGTTCGAGGCAGCATCGGCGCAGCAGTCAGATAACATCGACGATCGCTATGTACTGCGTAGTTGCGGAATGCTCGCGCCAGACATTTTCGCTCTTGATCTGCTGTACGGACGGACGGTTCCCCTGTTACCGATATTGTAGAGAAATTGATCCCGAATGACTCTGTCTCTCTCTGTCTCTCTTTCTCTCTCTCTCTCTCTCTCTCTCTCTCTCT
>NW_014577071.1:831150-841560 GCF_000485595.1 Priapulus caudatus
CTCTCTCTCTCTCTCTCTCTCTCTCTCTCTCTCTCTCTCTCTCTCTCTCTCTCTCTCTCTCTCTCTCTCTCTCTCTCTCTCTCTCTCTCTCTCTCTCTCTCTCTCTCTCTCTCTCTCTCGCTCTCTCTCTCTCTCTCTCTCTCTCTCTCTCTCGCTTTTCTCATATTTGTGCGCGGATGCAGTCGAAGTGCGATCCGTCATTGTTGTCTGCGTGTGTTTGGGTCTGAATAAAGTTATTTTGATTAATTGCTAAGGTTATTACGATCGCTGTGACTGTAGAGATTGGTTGCTGGTTAAACATCGATTTCATAATCGTTTGTTATAGTTAGTACATACTATTATACTATATAGTGTTGTTATTGGATATCACTGCAATTTTACTATGAATAAAATTTTTCAAAAACGTGTTCGCAAATTGCAAACGAGCAGCGTGTGATAGAGACGTCAGACTTTTGGGACCATATCATCCTTTTCAAAATTGGCATCGCGAGGTGTTTTGCCAAAGCAAAGTGGGCAGCAATTGCGTTTGTGCCGGTACAGTGGAAAATTGGTCGCGCAAACGGCGCATTATCGAAAGCGATGAAGCCAGTAGCCATAGCGATGCCTTATAAACACAAAACAGAAGACAATGCTCAACATGATGGCATGTGTGTTATTTAATATAGAAACAGTTGAAAGTATGCGGCAAATGTCCATTAAAGTTATGCAGCAAAGCAGAAAGCATCTTCTACTGTAACACATCTACCAATTTCACCATGAACATTTTAGAGCAACATATACAGCTGGAAATAGGCAAATGCGTAGAGGCCATAGTTGAAAGCCAATTTGCACATTTCTCCCGTATATATGTATTAAAAAAGACAAATGAAACTGTATTAGGAATGCGCATGAATTATGTGTAATGTATGGTCGTATAATTTCGCTAATGCAAATACAGGTTCAAAATGATAAAGGAGAATGCGTGGTCAGGTAATTAACAAAGCTATGTTAATTAGGATATTCTCTTCAATTATATATTCTACCGTAATTGACTATTGATCAGGTAGGCAAAAACAAGAGCTAATTTAAATAAGTCAATATCGGATGGTCGTGTGCGTGCATGTGCGGGTGTGGATATGTGCACGTGCGTGCGTGTGAGTGTCTTACTGCGTGTACGTGCGTGCGTGTGCGTGTCTTACGCACGCACGTACACGCAGTAAGACACGCACACGCACGCACGTACACGCAGTGTGCGTATCTGACTGCGTGTACGTGCGCGCGTGTGCGTGTCTGACTGCGTGTACGTGCGCGCGTGTGCGTTTCTGGCTGCGTGTACGTGCGTGCGTGTCGTGTCTGACTGTGTGTACGACTGTACGTGCGTGCGTGTGCGTGTCTGACTGCGTGTACGTGCGTGCGTGTGCGTGTCTGGCTGCGTGTACGTGCGTGCGTGTGCGTGTCTGACTGGGTGTACGTGCGCGCGTGTGCGTGTCTGACTGCGTGTACGTATGCGTGCAGCCTTATTGCACATATCTACCCACGCACCCGCTTTTTCACCCAAAAAAAATGTTATTAGTCAACATAATTATCGCTCGCGGTATACAGTAAGATCAAATCACGAGCCCCTCTTTTCAGCCGGGTCTGCTGCCCACTGATAAACCCAGTTTGATTTTCCATTTACAAGCAGCTTTGTCGCATAGGGCACGACGCATTTCCTGACGCGTGCCCCGTCTGTGCGCGTATATTAGGCAAACCCTTATTGTGAGGCTGTTTGGCGATACATCTATTTATTATAATTAAACGGGGGTCGTAATCGTGTGTACGTCATTTGACGGATGTAGTAACTGCTCTTGAGCCAAAGAATTCATTTAATCGAAATATTGACTGGCAGAACATGCATCAACCGACTGAATAGAGAAGAGGATCGGAAATTCCGCTTATTCAGTATAATGCATGCGTAATTATAATTAATTAACGCCTTGGAATAATTAGATACGAAAGCATCTCGAAATCTCAACCGGAATTTATTAACCTTCACAAAATAAGATGCTGAAGATAGTTCGAAGGCGTCGCTCTACATAGCAAATGAACTTCCCAGCCACGCGCGCGTGTACTCGGTCGTGTGTACTATCACACGCAAACACACGCGTGTTCGCACACACATACACACGTACGAACGTAGGCACGCACGTTTAAACGTACATATCCGTTCACATGTAGACATGTACATATAAACACGCTCACATGTACATCCATACGCGCCCACGCACACCGTAATCACACAGACACACGCACACGCACACGCACACGCGCCCACGCACACGCACACACACACACACACACACACACACACACACACACGCGCGCACACGCACACGCACACGCACACGCACACGCACACGCACACGCACACGCACACGCACACGCACACGCACACGCACACGCACACGCACGCGCCACCGCACGCCACACACATACACACACACGCGCGCGCGCTACACCATGGGCGCCAACACACGGCGACGCGTGACGCATGCACGCATAACTAAACACAAACAAACCCCCCGCCATGTCACACCGTACATCCATCTATCATCCATCCTGATTCATCAACTCTAGCTCACCCGCAGGTGACTGACTTCTGTTTCTTCGCTTTCGCGCCGTGATAGCTACAGTAAATATTGCGAAATATATATATATATACGCGGTGTGAAAGAGCTTCCTTGATATATGAGTAAAGCAAACCGTTTCCTTCTGCGTGTCGTTATACTCTGGCAGCTGACAACAGAGAGAGAGAGAGAGAGAGAGGAGAGAGAAGGAAGGGACTGAAGAGAGAAGGAGCGAGGGAGAGAGGACGGCACGAGGAGGAAGAGGAGGGATGAGAGAGAGAGATAGACAACTAAAGCCAAGAGGAGAAGGAGAGAGGGAGAAAGGAGCGAGGACGGGAGAAGACGAGGAGCACGAAGCAGAGAGAGGAGAGAGGTTGAAAAGAGAGGACGAAAGAGCGAGAGAGAGAATGATGCGAGAGAGAGAGAGAGAGCCGAGAGAGAGAGAGAGAGAGCAGAAAAGAAAGAGAGCATAGAGACGGAGAAAGAGAGAGAGAGTCAATACCCATGGCGAGGCATCACGAGGACGCTGACGGAGCGAGAGACAGACGAGGGAGAGAAGCAGGAGGAGAGAGAGAGAAGGGGAGAAGAGTGAGCGAGAGAGGGGAGAGAGAGGGAGAGAGGAGAGGGAAACGGAGAAAGAGGGGGAAGCAGAAGGAGGGAGAGAGAGAGAAGAGGAGAGAGAGAGGAGAGAGGGAGAGAGAGAGAAGAGAGGAGAGAGAGAGGCAGAGAGAGAGAGACGAGAAAAGAGAACAGAGAGAGAGAGAGAGTAAGAGAAGAGAGAGGAGAGAGAGAGATGAGAAAAGAGACGGGGAGAGGGAGGAAGAGAGGAGAGACCGTGAGAAGGAGAAAGAGACGAGAAGGAGAACGAGAGAGAAGATAAGAGATAGAGAGAAGAGAGGGAGACAGATGACGAGCATAAGAGATGAGGAAGAGCAGGAGACGAGGAGGAAGAGAGAAGCAGAAGAGGGAGAGGGAGAGAGAAAGAGAGATAGAGAGAGAAGAGAGAAGAGGGGGGAAGAGCGAGGGAGAGAGAGAGAGAGAGAGTAAAAACGAGAGAGAGAGAGAAGAGAGAGACAAGACAGTTGGAGGAGAGAGAGAGAGACGAGAGAGAGAGAGACAAGAGAGAGAGAGAGAGAGAGAGAGAGAGATCGCGGTTAGGTAAGCAAGCGACAGCCAGCGCGCATGCAGGTCGACCGACAGGCGAGCGCCATGCGGCCGTTTCTGATTTCGCTCTCAAACAAAGGTTGTGTTTATTTCAATTTCGTCGGGCGTTAGCCACGGCGGCTGACACGGACTGCCATCGATCGCGCCAGCTTCGAAAAACAATATCACGTATATCATCGCGCAGCCTCGCTAGGAAGCGACTCGCACGACAGCGCCGTATAGATTTATGCGATGTGCTTTACGTCGCGAGGCCTTTGTTTTCATTCAAGTGTCTTTGAAATAATAAGTCAATAAACGGGGCAGAGGCAATTCCGTGCGCAATATAAAACTCATATGTTTTTCGGCTCTATCTACGCGCAAAGAGGCGAGATATATATAGAGAAAAAGGAGGAAGAGAAAAACAGCGAAGAGTGTGTTATGAATGCCGCGGATGTGATCTGAGAGAGACATAAAAGATGTACCTATAGGCCTACCATGGCGAAAAGACGAATAGATTTCGGCGTCGAAGACGAAGTGAGCGTCAAATCGAGCAACTGAAGGGCCAGACAAAGAGGCACGGAGAGAGGAAATAAAGAGTAGACAGAAGAGGAAAAAAGAGAGATTTATAGCGCAGATAACAGATAATTGTAGTTATGATGGCTAAAGACTGGAGCGAATATGAGAAAGAGAGAAGAGAAAAAGCAGATAACAGAGAGTAAGACGGCGAGAAGCAAAAAGAAAAAATGGTGAATCGAAAAGCAGACGCATGGAATGCGTAAAGGGCGCTGAATATGGACGAAGTGACGCGGGTTGGAGACAGACAGCACAGCGGAGTAGAAGATAAAATGGAAATACAATCATAGACAGAGCGAGAGAGGTAAAGAATATATAAACCCAGTCGCCAGAAGAAATGTGCAATGCACATCGATAGCACATGTTTTGATCCTGCAGTATACGCGCACGTTTAGACAATATTTGCAACGTTTAGCTACAGCCATTCAGTTCCAATCGGAACCGACGCACACGCATGCATGAAACGTGAAAGAGCAATTGCATCCGCGTAATTATATTGACTGATAACAATTACCTGCTGTCTAGGAATGATGTCTGTTAGTATTAGCAGCATAATTACGCTGCGAAGCTACTGTACAATAAATTTAACTGCTACGTTGAATTTTACTGCCTAACAGAAAACTCGGGCCATGGGTTTGATGCAGAATTAAACGAAATAAATGATTGGACGTTCACCAATGACCGAAATGTATAGCGTAATCATAAATCTAATACGCACACAGTGTTTCACGCATGTACGACACGACCCTGCCCCATCTCTCGCTCTCACTCTCTCTCCTTTGCTCTCTCACTCTCTCTTATTCTCTCTCACTCTCTTTACATCTCTCTCTCTCTCTCTTTCCCTTTCTCTCTTATCTCTCTCTCTCCTCTCTCTCGCCATACTCTCTCTTTCTCTCTGTCTGCCTACTCATCATTAATTCTTAGTCTAAAAATGTTTTATTTATCATAGTTAAAGAGGCCGTCATAGCATCTCTTAAGTAAGATAAAGGTTACAGAGAAATTTTAATAAAGCCGCACCCACTATTGCATATAACTCCTTTAGATTTCACACATACACAACACACACACACACACACACACACACACACACACACACACACACACACACACACACAGCGCGCGCGCGCGCGCGCACGCACCCACACACACGCAACGCACGCGGACGTGCCACACGCCACGCACCGCCGGCGTACGTGCACACGCACGCACCGCCGCGCCGTACGTGCACACGCACACGCACACGTACACGCACACGACACCGCACACGCACAGCCCACACGCACACGCCACACGCCACACGCAACACGCACACGCACACGCACACGCACACGCACACGCACACCACGACGCACACGCACACGGACGGCGCACGCACACGCACACTGCCACGCGCACGCACGCGCACGCACATCGCACGCCACATCGCACACGCACACGCACACGCACACACACGCAGCAATACACACATACACGCCACAGCACACGCAAACCGCACCGCACGCGCACACGCACAGCGCACGCGCACGCTCACGCACACGCACACCTCACAGCGCACGCCACACGCACGCAACGCACGCCCACACTCACGCACACGCACTGCACACGCACGCACACGCACGCGCACGGCGCACGCGCACGCACACGCGCCACGCACACGCACCACGCACACGCACACGCACACGCTACGCCACACACGCACGCACGCATACAAAACGCCGCCGCGCACACAACAACACACACACACACACACGCACACACACACCCTAGTTCTGGACGCCAGAATCAACGAAGCTATATCATCGGCTATTTATGTGCATTATGTAAGCGCGCATCGGCTTTACGATGCATTATTGATAGATATTTATCTGGGCGCGGCTGTGTGTGTGTGTGTGTGTGTGTGTGTGCCGCGCCCTGCGCGCGCGCTGTAGTATTTCACTCTGCTCTCGCATTGCAAAGGGATTCGCCTTACATTAATTGAGTATCGCTCGCGTTCCCGCGGCGCCAGTATAGCGAGAAAACTCCCGCTTTCTCACGGCGCACGACGCAGCAAACAAGGGCATAATCGTCATTTGCGCGTGCGTCGTAGCCGTTTTACGGCGAGATCGGTACGCGTGCGAGCCTTTATGCTCTCTATGCCAGATCGTCATTTATCTCTCCTCTCTCTCTCTCTCTCTCTCTCTCTCTTGCTCCTCGTCCGTGAAATGCGCCATGCTGGTGTATTGCGCTTCGGTGGCTGAGCCAGGCTCTCTCTCTCTCTCCCATCTTACTCTCTCCATCTCTCTCCTCTCTCTCTCTCTCTTCTCCATCTCTCTCTCCTCTTCCATCTCTCTCTCTCTCTTCTCTCCATCTCTCTCGCTTCTCCGACTTGCCTATCTCTATCCTCTCGCGCGCTCTCTTGTTCTCTCTCTCTCTCTCTCTTCTTTCTCTTTCTCTTCTCTCTCTCCCATCTCTCTCCCTCTCTTCTCTTTCTCTTTCCTCTCTCATCGCATCTCTCTCGCTCTCGTCCTCCTCTTCTCTCTCTCTCTTTCCATCTCTCTCTCTCTCTCTCTCTCTCTCTCTCTCTCTCTCTCTCTCTTCTTTCCATCCTCCTCTCGCTCTCTCTCTCTCTCTCTCTCGCTCTCTCTCTCCCTCTGCCCCTTCCTCTCCCTCCTTCCTCTTCTCTCTCCCTCTCCCTCCCTCCCGCCCTCCCCCCTCGTCTCTTTCTCATCTCTCTCTCTCGCTACATTTCTCTCTCTCGTGCGGTCATGCTTCGCAGAGCCTAATCTGCTTCGCTCTGTGTAAAGAACCGTGTGTTTCTTCTCCTCGCAGCCGCGCGCGTTGCGCCGCTACGTTCTAAAGAGCAGATCCCGAACCGCTATGCGGGATCTGGTAATTCTTTAACTTTCTCATAAAACTGCCATTAACGTTAGCGCGGTCGTACGGAGGACGTTTAGCAAATTTTGCTAACCTTGCCAAAAATTGTATAGTCGGTCGATGATTGATCTATGTAGCGGTGACATCCTTCCTCAGTAATGCAAACGACGCCTAACCGGGGGCGACGAGGCGCCGCGTATTACTTACGACGATGCTATCCAGAATGCAATGCTTGGCTGCGGAGACCGCAGGCGCCCTATTTATAAGAAGACAAGCTGAACGTCTTTTGCTCTTTCGCGAAATCGAAATTTCTCGATTTTGTCTTCGAATGCATAATTACGCCCAGCGTGCCGCTGACGTCACAGAGACGTCGAATCTCTGAATTGGGAATCTAGTTGAAGAATTTACGAAGAACCAATGATCTCAGGACTGGCTTAATCTAACAGCGACCGACATTGTAGCCCTGGGAACGCCCTGTTGCAGAAGAATTAGTTGTCAGCTAAAAGTTAATGTTAATGCTTATAATTAGGAGAATGTTCTCGTAATGTTTAAGAGGAAGCTTACGAGGATTTTTCGTTCTCTAACTTTTACATATTTCTTCAACAGTTTACGAGTCGAAGTTAATGTAAGACTAAAGCTCAAGACTAATTTTGTTTCTGATATATTTGTATCTATCATCTATCATACTCTATTCTATCTATCTATCATATTCTATTATCTATCTATCTATCTATCAATCTATCTATCTTCTATCTGATTTATTCTCCCGCTTATCACGCACTATCTTTTACACGCTATAGCCGCTCTTACTGATAATCTTATCATGTCTGGCCGGAACATGTAACGTATTCCCGTATCTTCTCAAGTATGCTCTCTGTGCAAATAAAACTATCATTACTCGACCACTTTCAATTGGATCTACATACAAATTACGCCATCAGTGGCGTCACATTTTTAGATAGCAATGATATAGGGGACATAGATCGCATGCGAAAATAAACCAGTTCAGAACCTCTAGGCGGGAAGCCTGCTCGGGTAGCGTCATCTATTAGTATCGAGCTATAATAGGGAGTTGGGTGTCACGCTATTATATACGCAGCGCATACGATTGAGCGCCCCACCTGCTACGTCATATAACCCCCTCAAAAGTACATGCTTATCAAGCCAATCATTGACCACGCTTGATGTTACTAGCGGCGTCTGCGTGTCATATAATGCCACAGAGGCGTATTCCTCGCATCGGAGCGATGAATGGGCCGTGGGAGAGTACATGGATTTCTTGGAGATAACGCGGCCGAGCAAATAGCATTTATCACTCCGTTCAACGGCGCGATGCGTGCAGCAATGGATAAGCAGTAACGTAACGCCACGAAGCAAAACATGCTCACCATATCAAACGCAACAGGGTATATATCGCCCTCAATATGATCTCTCTGTTACCATTTTGTCCATGTTACCCTCCAACATTATCCCCAATCTCTAATGTCCTTCGGGAACGTCATTCCGCTTATCCTTTGCCTTCTCTCTATCTTTTCTTTCATCTTCGAGCGCTCTGAATTGGCTTTCCTCATGCCAGCCACAGACAAGCCATTCTTCGCCGGTGAAACACCGTGCTTATATAGTTACGTGGTTGCGCTGCCTAAGCTATAACATCATAAGAAACCTAAGACTTAACGGGATACCAGCATATCTATGCATCGGGTAGTTTAGAATGAGCTTAATTGCTTGATGAAATCTCTTTGAAATTGCCCGTTCGAGTGATTTCATCGTGACCGAGTACGATTCCGAGGTTCCTATAGCCAAGTTATAGACGCTATTTCGAAATCAAAATAGTAGTTATCGCGTATGACCTGCGCGCTTCAAAACACGCACTATTTCAATAAAGAAAGTAAGTAGCTTAAGCCTCGAGCGATTTAATTCCTGTGTAACATTCTCAAGTTCGAAAACCATGACAGATTTTCCGATTTTTCAATCTATGTCGGGTTTTCATTGCGTTTTATTACCACTTACACTAACAATAACAACGACGCCGACAACAAAGACACGAGCAAACATCAACGACTGCGACGACGGATGACGACGACGACGACGACGACGACGACGACGAACGACAACGACGACGCGACGACGACGACGCACGACGACCGACGACGACGACGACTACAAGAGGATGGCGACAATAAATAGCAACAACATGAAAAACTATAATATAGCAACAAAACAACACCAACGATCCGAATTACGACTCATGGACAACCATGACGATAGAGAAAACTCGCAAAACAGGCAACAACAGACACCAACGATAACGACATGCAGCCTCGCTAACTAGTCCATTGAACAGTAGATGAAGTCAAACGATAACAGCAATCTCGCCGGCACCGTATAGTCAACGAGATAAAAAACGAATCCTGGCAATTAATTTCCATTAGTTCGCAGCGCTTTGCTTTTGTTTTCTAGCGCCACCCAAATTACGAGAATCCGCGATCGATAAGACATCAAAGTTAATTAATAAATGATGTGCCGCGAGCCTCCTAGTTTAATCAATTGCGTAACTCTTCCATGGGCTGCAGCCGCGGTCGAATACCGGAGCACGCCCAGAGAATTACCATCAGTCACCAGAGGCTAGAGAGAACTGTGAGAGGTTGTATATTGTATCCAGCCGCATTCTATTCGTGATCCACTTGAATTCACCTCCCGGTGCGCGTATCTATCTAAATCGAATATTGTTCTGCTCCCATGACTGCATTACGCTAGGTGGGATGATCGCGAGATTTTCTCCCCTCGCCAAGTGTCGCCTTTGACTATCCGCTGACATCGACCTTGCTCATGACTGATTTCCGTATCCCAAATTTCTCGCGTACGGGGTCTATGTAACCCGACCACAGCACGACAAATCCAAAATTAACTTTAATACTAACAACACAGGCATGCGCCGTATATTTTATAAATGTAGAGTAGATTAAAGGTATTTATAAAATATTTGTAAAATCTTAACTATATGAGAAGTGCTGTCCGATGGAAATATTAAAAATAGTAAAACTACCCTAGACTGGATAATCCTATCTAAGCCGAGTCAAGCCGCCGTTTGTATTTTCAGTTTCATTTCCAGATCTTTAAATACAATCGTGCCAGTGACAATAGCGTTTAGGCGGTAGCCAGTGACCTATTTACTGTTTAAAGATTCTCATCTACGGACTGCATGCAATTGGGGCTGCCTCGGGTAGCAACGTGTCCTTTTGCCCTGTACGCAGTC
>NW_014577071.1:841585-847083 GCF_000485595.1 Priapulus caudatus
GCTACACGGGTAGAGCTATGTTGATCGTACATCCTTGTAGCGGGAACAAAGGGCTACACGGGTAGAGCTATGTTGATCGTACATCCCTGTAGCGGGAGCGAAGGACGACACGGGTAGCGCTATGTTGATCGTACATCCCTGTAGCGGGAGCGAAAGACCACACGGGTAGAGCTATATTTCATCCTGACGCGTGGCCGCGTAAAAGATGCCTATTTTATACGGCTACAGCTACGCTACAGGGATAACGTAATATATCTTAGCTTTTAGGATTCTAAATCGGTTCTGTAACAGATGAACATTGGAGGAAAAACGGGGGATGGAATGGAATGTGGCAGACGAAGAAACTCAACGATTGATTCCAGGAGAAATGCGCGTATATACGTGAATGAAGCCTTTAATCACGCGCGCGTTTTGACCCTTGAGCGGCGACTCATCCTATATAGATCAACATTCGACGATCGATGGCGACCAGGAATTAAAGACTCCTCGTTCTTTCTCGCTCAAAATCGCATTTCCTTCGCGAGCGTCCGGACTGTGGGGACGGTCGGGTTAAACGGCTTACTGGCTGCTTAGTAATCATGCAATTACAGCTTGTATATACACATGCATACACTCGATCGAGAATCCTTGTCATTCGAATTTCCACAGCCGTCACTATACGCATCATTCTTAACCAAGAAGATCGATATGATTCTAGATTCATCGTGTTTTTCTCGATTATCAATTCGAATTCGAATTCATGATAATTTTGCCGATTCCAACCATAGTTCTGAACAGCTGAGCACTTCCAACTCCGCTAGCGAGAGATAATAGTGAGCGGCGTTATTGCGCTATATATAGAAATCATCGTATTGAATAGATTCATAACGGGACAATTTTGAAGTAAATGTATGAATGAAACTCTAACCGTAAAGGCCGAGCAGCCGTAATCAGTTTTCGAATTTCTTACGAAATCGTATTCGGGCAAGCTAAAATGATGTCGAAATCGTTGTAATTTTATATAATATATGTGCGTGTGTAGGTCTGCATGATTGTACGTGCGAAAGCGCGAGTGCGGTAACAATTTCATTTTTCAATCGTCGATTTTTAACCGCTTTCTTTATTGGTAATCATGGTGGGAGACCGTGATTACGAATCTATCAGTCTCTCTGCTTCTTCACTCCTGCGTTCTCTTCATCCTCTGTCGCCTACCACCCCACCCTTCTATTGGTTTCTTCTCAGTTCTCTTCTACCTATCTCTCTAACATCCCCACCCTTCTACCGGTTTCTTCTCCGTTCGCGTCTTCCTCTGCCGCCTACCACCCCCCTTCTTCCACCGGTTTCTTTTCCATTCTCTTCTTCCTTTTCCGCCTCCCACTCCCACCCTTCTGCCGGGTTCTTCTCCGTCCGCCCTCCTCCTCCTCCTCATCCCTTCCCCCTACCACCCCCCGTCTTTCTTCCGCGACTTGTGAGTCGAGGCTCTCTCGAGCGCAACTCTCGTCTCAAGAGCATCGACGAAGTATCGTCAGTTGTTTCTGGCAGCTGCTGATACGGAGTCACTAAGATTGAAACCCCGCGAGACCACGTGACAGTCGGAGAGCGCTCGCTCGCTCGCTAGTGCGCGCTTGTTCTCGCTCGTGAGTTTGCTCGCTGGCTCGTGAGTTCGCTTGCTGGCTCGTCTAGATCGTAGCACTTTACTTGCGCCCGGCTGACTCTGCGATTATGCTTATGAGACTGAGTGATTTATGTCAAGACATATTGGGAGCGCATTTGTTCGAGGCAGCATCGGCGCAGCAGTCAGATAACATCGACGATCGCTATGTACTGCGTAGTTGCGGAATGCTCGCGCCAGACATTTTCGCTCTTGATCTGCTGTACGGACGGACGGTTCCCCTGTTACCGATATTGTAGAGAAATTGATCCCGAATGACTCTGTCTCTCTCTGTCTCTCTTTCTCTCTCTCTCTCTCGCGCGCGCATTCTCTTTTGCTCTTTCCATATCGTCCCCCCCCCCCCCCCCTCTCTCTCTCTCTCTCTCTCTCTCTCTCTCTCTCTCTCTCTCTCTCCCTTTCTCTTTCTCTCTCTCTCTCTCTTTTCCACTCACTGTATTTGCACACAGAGAGATCTCTGATATATACATAACATATTAAACCGCGTACAACGCGTACCCAACGTCTTGTAGACTTCAACAGGAAGCAAAACTCATTTGCAATGACGCAATTAGTATAGGTACTAGTATGGGCACAGGTTTCGCCACCTGTCCGTAACAGATTTCACATCTACACCTCGTCCGCTGCGACAATTGCATCGCCGACCTCGGTGACCGCTACAGGGCACCATCTGCTGCGGACAGCGAAATCCGCCTTTGTGCTGCGGTGCGGCCAGCTAATGACTTCAGCCCCGCGGACACGCGCAGGATTATTCAATCGTCGCCAAGATTTGGAACAACGGTGATCAGATCTCGAACGCCAGTCAACATCATTGTTATCATTCGTCAACGTCTCCGGCTTTGATCGGCTGGCTCGCCTAGCGGAGTGGCTAATTATAACGTGGCGTTTTTTTTCTTCAAATGTTTCCCCTTCGATCCCCTCCCCCCCCCGTTCTCTCGCGCACGGTGGATTACTGTTAGTACACCTCCTCGTCGAGTAGACTAGTGTATCGTACCAGAGGTTAATAATGACAAATTGTCATTGTCATTTTTGACAAATTTGTCAATTTGTCATTGCAAATTTGTTATCAAATTTGTCATCATTAACCCCTGATAATACTGACCAGCATGCTTCATAAAACGTATATATATATATGAACGTCTACTAATATAATATAATATAATATCATATAATATCATATAATAACATTATAATATTACTACATATACAACAAGGTGAAGGTCGCTCGTTTGTCAAACTACACTTTAATTATATTAGAATCATATTGTGATGAGCAAGACTTTTATTACATACGTAATACAATTTGCTTTACGTAGAGACTTCCTAGCGCAGGAATAACAAAATTAACGTACAATTTATACATTAATTTAAAATGAACGTGATTGTCATTATTTATTTATTTTTTATAATGAAATTCATATATAGGCCTTCTAAACTGCCAAATGTATTTAGCGAGAGCGCGGGAGAGCTGACGGTTTCCTTCATTTCACATACGTGATTATAGCTGCGATCAAGCGCTTGCTAGTCGTACGATAGATAACCTACTTGTCAGCCTAATTCTCACAGCTAGCCACACATCTGCGAGCAAATCTCGTTGCTGCATTAGCTCCCCCGTACACACACACACACTCACACACACGCACACACACATACACACACACGCACGCACGCGCGCACACACACACACACATACACACACACACACACACACACGCACGCGCGCACACACACACACGCACACGCACACGTACACGCACGCACACACACACACACACACACACACACACACACACACACACACACACACACACACACACACAGCGCGCGGGGTGGGAGGGGTACGTGTACGCGTACAGTTACGTTACCGAGAGCACGCAATTTCACATCATTACTCGCATTCGTTAGCACTTTACGTTCGTCGTGCGTCTTTTACGGGTTTTTTTCCTGGCGGTGTGAAGTGTCCGAATACAATTTAGAGAAGAGGTCTGAGTCGGCCATCTTTAAGATGAGCTGTCAATGATCATCGAGTCTTCTGAGTGGCTATGTGTCGAATGCGAGATGGATTTTTACTCGTGGAAATCACTGCTTGAGATTCAAGAGCTTCTTGCCACTTAGTATTGTAATACTACTCGTAATGTAGTATTGTAATACTACTCGTAATGTAGTATTGTAATACACCTCGTAATGTAGTATTGTCATACACCTCGTAATGTAGTATTGTAATACACATTGTAATGTAGTATTGTAATACACGTCGTAATGTAGTATTGTAATACACCTCGTAATGTAGTATTGTAATACACCTCGTAATGTAGTATTGTAATACACCTCGTAATGTAGTATTGTAATACACCTCGTAATGTAGTATTGTAATACACCTCGTAATGTAGTATTGTCATACAGCTTATAATGTAGTATTGTAATACACCTCGTAATGTAGTATTGTAATACACCTCGTAATGTAGTATTGTCATACACCTCGTAATGTAGTATTGTAATACATCTCGTAATGTAGTATTGTATTACACCTCGTAATGTAGTATTGTAATACACCTCGTAATGTAGTATTGTATTACACTTCGTAATGTAGTATTGTAATACACCTTGTAATGTAGTATTGTAATACACCTTGTAATGTAGTATTGTAATACATCTCGTAATGTAGTATTGTCATACACCTCGTAATGTAGTATTTTCATACACCTCGTAATGTAGTATTGTAATACACCTCGTAATGTAGTATTGTAATACATCTCGTAATGTAGTATTGTCATACACCTCGTAATGTAGTATTGTCATACACCTCGTAATGTAGTATTGTAATACATCTCGTAATGTAGTATTGTATTACACCTCGTAATGTAGTATTGTAATACACCTCGTAATGTAGTATTGTAATACACCTCGTAATGTAGTATTGTAATACACCTCGTGATGTAGTATTGTAATACACTTCGTAATGTAGTATTGTAATACATCTCGTAATGTAGTATTGTAATACTACTCGTAGTGTAGTATTGTAATACATCTCGTAATGTAGTATTGTAATACACCTCGTAATGTAGTATTGTAATACAGCTTATAATGTAGTATTGTAATACACTTCGTAATGAAGTATTGTATTACAACTCGTAATGTAGTATTGTCATACAGCTTATAATGTAGTATTGTAATACACACGCGTGCGCGCATAAATACACTAATGCGAACTTATTCGACATGCATGTTCTGTGTACTATGTCGAATACCTACACATAACATGTCACTATTTCACAGGAACCATTTATTTTTATTTTCACTTTGAAATTCCAAATAGTTAAATCAATCGCCCCATGATAACCAAGCAAACCAAAAAAAAAAGAACCAACACAAATTTGGGAAATAGTTTCACTCATAGCTTCTCGTGAACTCCAGAAAACTAATTTATTTAAGTATACTTGATTGCTTACATAGCCGTACACACCGCACACATCTGGCCGACTAGTAGTAATAACGGTAAAAAGCTTTTGCGAAAAATGCACCGATTATATCACCATTGACTTACATAGCGGAAGTATATAAAGAAAACCATAATGGCGGACGGATGTAATTATTTAATAGCGCCATTGCGTTATTCAGGGAGCAGCTAAATACTGCAATTTACTAAACATTAATCAGTCACACACACGCGCACGCACACACGCATACACGCACACACACACACACACACACACACACACACACACACACACACACACACACACACACACACACACGCGCGCCGACCCACACCTGCTCGTACCGTACACTCCCGTCCGTTGGACCTACAGCAAGTAATACATCGTACGTAATGTAGTATTGTAATACACCT
>NW_014577071.1:850347-870461 GCF_000485595.1 Priapulus caudatus
AGAGAGAGAGAGAGAGAGAGAGAGAGAGAGAGAGAGAGAGAGAGACGGGTTAGGTAAGCAGCGACAGCCAGCGGGCATGCAGGTCGACCGACAGCGATCGCCAGCGCGCGCACTTTCTTGATTTCGCTCTCAAACACGAGTTGTGTTTTATTTCAATTTCGTCGGGCGTTAGCAGCGGCGGCTGACACGGACTGCATCGAATCGCGCCGAGCTTCGAAAACAATATCACGTATAGTCATCGCGCGAGCCTCGCTAGGATAGGACTTCGACGACAGCGCCGTAGAATTTTGCGAGTGCTTTTACGTGCGAGCGCTTTGTTTTCATTTCAAGTGTCTTGAAATAAGATAAGGTCAATAAAACGGGGCAGGGCAATTCCGTGCGCAATATAAAACTAATAGTTTTCGGCTATCTACGGCGCCAATAGAGGCGGAGATATTATAGAGGAAAGAAGGGAGGAAGAGAAAGAACCAGCGAGAGTGTGTTATTGAATGCGGGAGTGAGTGAGAGAGACATAAAAGATGTACGCTATACATGGACGAAAATGACGAGATAGATTTCGGGTGAAGACGAGTGAGCGTCAAATCGAGCAATGAAGGGCAGACAAGAGGGCAAGAGAAGGAAATAAAGAGAGACAGAAGAGGGAAAAAAGAGAGATTTATGGAGAATAACAGAAATTGTAGTTATGATGGTAAAGACTGTGAGCGAATATGAGAAAGAGAGAAAGAGAAAAAAAGCAATAACAGAGAGTAAGGGGCGAGAGCTAAACAGAAAAAAAAGGTGAATCGAAAAGAGACGATGGAATTGGTAAAGGCGTGGGAATATGGACGAAGTGGACGGGTTGGATGACAGACAGCGACAGGGGAAGGTAGAGATAAAATGGAATAGCAATACACAGACAGAGGGAGAGATGAAAGAATATATAAAACCCAGTCGCGCGAGAAGAAATGTGCAAGCTACCACGCATGCAATGTTTTGATCCGGCAGTATACGCGCACGTTTAGACAATTTTGCAACGTTTAGTACAGCATTCAGTTTCTAATCGTAACGCGACGCACACGCATGCATGAACGATGAAAGCAATTGCCATCCGCGTAATATTCTGACTGAATAACAATTACCTGCTGTCTAGGAATGATGTCTGTTAGTATTAGCAGCATAATTACGCGCGAACCTACTGTACAATAAATTTAACTGTACGTTGAATTTTACTGCCTAACAGAAAACTCGGGGGGTTTGATGCGAATTAACGAAATAATGATGACGTTCACCAATGACCGAAATGTATAGCGTAATCATAAGATGCTAATCGCACACAGTGTTTCACGCTGTACGACACGACCTGCCCCATCTCTCTCTCTCGCTCTCTCTCCTTTTCTCTCTCACTCTCTCTTTTTCTCTCTCTCTCTCTTTCTCTCTCTCTCTCTCTCTTTTTCTCTCTCTCTCTCTGTCTGCCTACTCATCATGTAATTTCTTAGCTCTAAAGTGTTATTTATCATGTAAGGGAGGCGTCATAGGATCTCTTAAGTTAAGATAAAAATTACGAGAATTTTTAATTAAGCCGCACCCCCCTATTGCTTAGTAACTCCCTTAGATTCACACATACACACACACACACACACACACACACACACACACACACACACACACACACACACACACACGACGCGCGGCGCGCGCGCGCGACGCACGCCCACACACACGCAACGCACGCGGCACGTGCCACACGCACGCACCGCCGACGTACGTGCACACGCACGCACCGCCGCGCCGTACGTGCACACGCACACGCCACCATCCGTACACGCACACGACACCGCACACGCACGAGCCACACGCACACGCCACACGCCACACGCACACGCACACGCACACGCACACGCCACACGCACACGCACACCACACGCACACGCACTACGGACGGCGCACGCGACACGCACACGCCACGCGCACGCACGCGCACCACTCGCACGCCACATCGCACACGCACACGCACACGCACACACACGCAGCATACACACATACACGCCACAGGCACACGCAAACCGCACACGCCACGCGCACACGCACACGACGCGCACGCGCACGACCGCACACGCCACAGCGCACGCCAGCACGCACACGCACCGCCACGCCGCACACGCCACGCACACGCACTGCACACGCACGCACACGCACGCCGCACGGCGCACGCGCACGCACACGCGCCACGCACACGCCACCACGCACACGCACACGCACACGCTACGCACACACGCACGCACGCATACACCAACGCCTGCGCGCCGCACACAACACACACAACACACACACACACGCACACACACACCCTCAGCTTCTGGACGCCAGATATCAACGAAGCTAATCATCGCTACTTATGTGCATCTATAGTAAGGCGCATCGGCTTAACGATGCATTATTGATATTGATATTTATCTGGCGCGGCTGTGTGTTGTGGTGTGTGTGCTGTGTGTGCCGCGCCCGCGCGCGCGTGTATATTTCAACTCTGCTCTCGCCATTCGCAAAGGGATTCGCTTACATATAATGATATCGCTCGCGCTTCACCGCGCGCCATATAGCGCAGAAAACGTCCCGCCTTATCTCACGGCGCACGACGCCAGCAAACAAGGGCATTAATCGCTTTGCGCGTGCGGACTCGTACGTTTTACGGCCGAGATCGGTATCGTGTGACGAGTCGAACTTAATGCTCTCTATGCCAGATCGTCATTTATCTCTCCTCTCTCTCTCTCTCTCTCTCTCTCTCTTGCTCCTCGTCCGTGAAATGCGCCATGCTGGTGTATTGCGCTTCGGTGGCTGAGCCAGGCTCTCTCTCTCTCTCCCATCTTACTCTCTCCATCTCTCTCCTCTCTCTCTCTCTCTTCTCCATCTCTCTCTCCTCTTCCATCTCTCTCTCTCTCTTCTCTCCATCTCTCTCGCTTCTCCGACTTGCCTATCTCTATCCTCTCGCGCGCTCTCTTGTTCTCTCTCTCTCTCTCTCTTCTTTCTCTTTCTCTTCTCTCTCTCCCATCTCTCTCCCTCTCTTCTCTTTCTCTTTCCTCTCTCATCGCATCTCTCTCGCTCTCGTCCTCCTCTTCTCTCTCTCTCTTTCCATCTCTCTCTCTCTCTCTCTCTCTCTCTCTCTCTCTCTCTCTCTCTTCTTTCCATCCTCCTCTCGCTCTCTCTCTCTCTCTCTCTCGCTCTCTCTCTCCCTCTGCCCCTTCCTCTCCCTCCTTCCTCTTCTCTCTCCCTCTCCCTCCCTCCCGCCCTCCCCCCTCGTCTCTTTCTCATCTCTCTCTCTCGCTACATTTCTCTCTCTCGTGCGGTCATGCTTCGCAGAGCCTAATCTGCTTCGCTCTGTGTAAAGAACCGTGTGTTTCTTCTCCTCGCAGCCGCGCGCGTTGCGCCGCTACGTTCTAAAGAGCAGATCCCGAACCGCTATGCGGGATCTGGTAATTCTTTAACTTTCTCATAAAACTGCCATTAACGTTAGCGCGGTCGTACGGAGGACGTTTAGCAAATTTTGCTAACCTTGCCAAAAATTGTATAGTCGGTCGATGATTGATCTATGTAGCGGTGACATCCTTCCTCAGTAATGCAAACGACGCCTAACCGGGGGCGACGAGGCGCCGCGTATTACTTACGACGATGCTATCCAGAATGCAATGCTTGGCTGCGGAGACCGCAGGCGCCCTATTTATAAGAAGACAAGCTGAACGTCTTTTGCTCTTTCGCGAAATCGAAATTTCTCGATTTTGTCTTCGAATGCATAATTACGCCCAGCGTGCCGCTGACGTCACAGAGACGTCGAATCTCTGAATTGGGAATCTAGTTGAAGAATTTACGAAGAACCAATGATCTCAGGACTGGCTTAATCTAACAGCGACCGACATTGTAGCCCTGGGAACGCCCTGTTGCAGAAGAATTAGTTGTCAGCTAAAAGTTAATGTTAATGCTTATAATTAGGAGAATGTTCTCGTAATGTTTAAGAGGAAGCTTACGAGGATTTTTCGTTCTCTAACTTTTACATATTTCTTCAACAGTTTACGAGTCGAAGTTAATGTAAGACTAAAGCTCAAGACTAATTTTGTTTCTGATATATTTGTATCTATCTATCTATCTATCTATCTATCTATCTATCTATCTATCTATCTATCTATCTATCTATCTATCTATCTATCTATCTATCTATCTGATTTCTATCTCCCGCTTCTCACGCGCTATCTTTTACACGCTATAGCGCGCTCTTTACTGATAATCTTATCATGTCTGCCGGACATTGTAACGTATTCCCCGTATTTCTCAAGTATGCTCTCTGTGCAAATAACTATATTACCTCGACCACTTTTCAGATTGGATCTAATAAAATACGCCATCAGTGAGCGTCGACATTTTTAGCATAGCAATGAATCGGGGACGATAGATGGCCAGCAAAATAACCATTCAGAACCTCTAGGCGGAAGGCTGCCTGGGGCTAGCGGTGCCATCTATATATCGAGGGCATATAATAGGGAGTTGGCGTGTCACGGCTTTATTATATACGCAGCGCATACGATTGAGACGCACCTGCTATCATATTAACCCCCAAAAGTACATGCTTATCGAAGCCAATCACTGACCACGCTTGATGTACTAGCGGGTCTGGGTTGTCATAGAATGCACAGAGGCGTATTTCCTCGCATCGGAGGATGAATGGGCCGTGGGATGAGTACATGGATTTCTTGAGATAACGCGGCCGAGCAATAGCATTTATCCACTCGTTCAACGCGCGATGTGCAGCAATGGATAAGCAGTAACGTAAGCGCACGAAGCAAAACATCTCAGCCATATCAACGCAACATGTATATATGCGGCCCTTCAATATGATCTCTCTGTATACCATTGTCCCATGTTACCCTCCGAAATATCCCCAATCTCTAATTCTTCGGGAACGTATTCCGCTTATCCTTTCCTTCTTTCTCTATCTTTTCTTTTCATCTTCGAGCGCATCTGAATTGGCTTTCCTCATGCCAGCCACAGACAAGCCATTGCTGCCTTGAAACACCGTGCTATATCTGTTACGTGGTTGCGTGCCTAAGCCTATACAGATAAGAAACCTAAACTTAACGGCATACCATGCATATTCTATGCACTTTCGGGTAGTTTAGAATGAGTTTATTGTTGTGAAATCTCTTGAAATTGCCCGTTCGAGTGATTTCATCGTGCACCGAGTACGATTCCGAGCTCCTATAGCAAGTTAATAGACGCTTATTTCGAAATAAAATAGTTAGCTTATCGCGTTATTGACCTGCGGTTCCAAAACACGTACTATTCAATAAAGAAGTAAGTGGTTAAGCTCAGCGATTTACATTCCTGTTTAAATTTCAGATGTCGAACCATGACGATTTTCATTTCAATCTATGTCGGGTTTTCATTTGCGTTTTATTACCACTTACACTAACAATAACAACGACGCCGACAACAAAGACAACAGCAACATCAACGACTGCGACGACGATGACGACGACGACGACGACGACGACGACGACGACGACGACGACGACGACGACGACGACGACGACGACGACTACATAGAGGATGGCGACAAATAGCAACAACATGAAAAAGTCTGATAATATAGCAACAAAAACAACACCAACGATCACGATTACGACCATGGCGACAACCATGACGATAGAGACAACGCAAACGGCAACAACAACACCAACGATAACGACAATGGCAGCCTCGCTAACTATTCCATTGAACAGTAGATGACAGTCAAAGATAACAGCAACGTCGCGGCACCGTATAGTCAACGCCAGATAAAAACGAATCCTGCCATTAATGTTCCATTAGGTCGCAGCGCTTTGCTTTTGCGTTTTCTAGCGCCACCCAAATTACGAGAATCCGCGATGCGATAAGACATCAAATTAATTAATAAATGTGCCGCGAGCTCTAGTTTTAATCAATTGCTACTCTTCCATGGGCTGCAGCCCGGCGCGTGGAATCCGGAGCACGCCCAGAGAATTACCATCAGTCACCAGAGGCTAGAGAGAACTGTGAGAGGTTGTATATTGTGATCCAGCCCGCATTCTATCGTGATCCCACTGAATTCACCTCCCCGTTGCGCGGTATCTATCTAAATTAGATATTGTTCGTGCTCCCATGACTGCATTACGCTAAGGTGGGATGATCGCGAGATTTTCTCTCGCAAGGTGTCGCCTTTGTATCCGCTGACATCGACCTT
Source organism: Priapulus caudatus (assembly GCF_000485595.1). Lineage (NCBI taxonomy): Eukaryota > Metazoa > Priapulida > Priapulimorpha > Priapulimorphida > Priapulidae > Priapulus > Priapulus caudatus. Next base: position 856,571 of record NW_014577071.1, read on the forward strand.
TCTCATGACTGATTTCCGTCATCCCAAATTTCATCGCGTACGTGGGGTCTATTGCTAACCGGACCACATGCACGACAATCCAAAAATTAATTTATATATACAACACAGGCATGCGGTATATTTTATATAATGTAGAGTATTAAAGGTATTTATAAATATTTGTAAAATCTCTAACTATATGAGAAGGTCCGATGGAAATATAAAAATCAGGTAAAACTACCCTAACTGATAATCTTCTAAGCCGAGCAGCCGCCGTTTGTATTTTCAGTTTCATTTCCCAGGATGCTTAAAATAAATCGTGCAGTGAAAATAGCGTTGTAGCGGATAGCCAGTGACCTTTTACTGTTTAAATTCTCATCTACGGAGCTGCTGCAATGTGGCTGCTCAGTGTAGCAACGTGTCCGTTTTGCTGTAACCGCGTTATTTTAGTTCCTTTTGCCACATGAATGCGCACGTTTCATGTCGTGTCCGTGTCTGTGTAAATTTAATCGCACAACCACATATAACGACAACGACTAACAGTTTAACGAAAATACTTCTCTGGTGTTGATCGTGTACCGGCACCAGTCTATCCGTGCGCGTAAGTGTCATTGTTAAGCGCTCTACTCCGTAAGTTGCGTATGATCGCCCTGGGTTGCACATGATTGCGTAGGTTGAACCAAATGAGTGTCTAATTTCGGGTAATGTTGGAAACGTAATCGCATGAGCGAGAGTACGTGATTGCATAAGCGCGACCACACGGTTGAGTAACCTTAAGAGCATCACTCGCCCAAGTGTGGTCAATACATACATCTAAGTGTGATTACATGAAATGCGCAACGGCTAGAACATGGTTGCACATATGTGTAACAATGCGCAACTGCATATAATATGTGTAGGTTTATGCTTGCATCAACGTGTAAAAAATAAGTGCAGCTCTATATAGAGACATCGCAACGGCTAGAACATGGTTGCGCATGTGTAACAATGCGCGACTGCATATAGTATGTATGTTTATGCTTGCATCAACGTGTAAAAAATAAGTGCAGCTCTATATAGAGACATCGCAACGGCTAGAACATGGTTGCGCATGTGTAACAATGCGCGACTGCATATAGTATGTATGTTTATGCTTGCATCAACGTGTAAAAAATAAGTGCAGCTCTATATATAGAGACATCGCAACGGCTAGAGCATGGTTGCGCATGTGTAATGCAGAAATGTCGTACCGTGGGAACGTGACAAATATCACCGTTCAGGGACGTGCGACAGATGGCGTACGACATATTTAGAAGGGACGGCCTGTTCTCACGGCCCTAGAACAGGGCCGAAGGCGTCAAACGGGCACTCAGTAAGCGAGTTTTATGACAGTCCGAGAACTGGTCAAGGAGACATCGAACTCCAAACAATGACTCGTTCGGCCCCAGCCGTCCCTGTAACCCCTAGCCAGGCCATAAATCAGGAAACCTGTAGAACGCGTAGCACGCGTTCACAGCTTAAAAGAGAGCGGTTTTGAGAGAAACGGGAGAGTCCTGGACCACCGCTGGTATGTGTACACACTGTTATTGCTCGTGCTTAGAATAAACCTATAGTTGTTTCACCGTTTATACGAACTCTTACGTCTACTGTCTACGATACGATATTCCACGCTACAATTTGGCGCCGTTTGACCAAAAGAATCTTCGTCTCCCTTTGCGACACAACGCGAAGTGCTACCACTGCGATGCACGAAAGTCGAGAGAAACACTGAGTGAAGACAGCTGGAACGATGAAGAAGAAGAAGAGGAAGAAAGAAGACGAAAACCTATGACTATTGGACTATTGTGACGTGGGAATGAAGTGTTGCCGTTTTCGCCAGACGAGCATTGTGTATGGAAATGCCTACGAACAATCATGTTGCCGCTAAGACGCATATAAGCCAGAACTTATCTTGTACGACCTGGATATCGACGATGCGATCGAAGAAGAGCAGAATACGATCACGACGACACGATCGAGGAACAGCACAATACATTCACGACAAAGCAAGGAACAGCAGCCGAGACAGCACCCGAGATATCAGCTGCATAAGGAGTCTACCGCTGGAGACCAAGCAAGAAAGAGCGCAATGGATGAACGACATTGCAATACGTATTGCGGGTGAGTGAAGCAATTTAGTGTCGGCGGCTATTCTCAATTTTCGTAATTAAACTGGAAAATAGTTTTCAAACCACATGTTTTATAATACACAAGAGTGTTAGCGAAATACTAATTAAAGCACTTTTCCTACCTATAACTTCGGACCACCACCCCACCACCACCCCCTGGCTTAACGAGTTTCATAAACTGTGTCGTACAATGCCCGAATTCTTACGTAAATACGTAGAATAGTACCAGTCGGTGTAGAACTTTAAGAATGCGCCAGGTGTATACGCATTTATTTGCCGTAGAAGGCAAGGTTGGCTGATATAAAAGCCATGATGACTCAACGCATATAGTCGTAAGAGAACGAGTCGAGGTGCTAGTTAGACGCACCAGTTTCGATATAAGAGAGGGGACATGGTACTCCCCTGGAATCGCTGTGAATGGTCAACGAAAGTAAAAGTGGCACGACAGCGATAGCATTTCGAAACAACGGTACTGTAACGAGGTCAGCAGGGCCCGGGGCTATAGTGTAGAAACAGCGAGATCAACTCGGCAAGCCATTCAATTCTAACCGTTGAGGGCACCTACGTGGCTAGTTTATTTTTATATACAGGGGTTTAAAATGTCACCCATGTTAGAGATAAATTGCTACTCTCATTACAGTGTGAGGTCCACTGGGAATGTACCCCCTTCAGGGCCCAAAACACCTACCCGCCAACCCATTCACCCGCCCAATCACCCACCCGCCCATCCACCATCTACCTGTTTATTCCCAAAAGTGTTTGTTGTTGTTATGTTGGAACAAATTAATAATAATGAAAGCCGACACAGTTGTTTCACAGCCTATCTGAATGAATGTATGTATGTAGGTAGGTTTCACAGCCTATCTGAATGTACGAATGTATGTATGTATGTAGGTATGTTTCACCGCCTACCAGGCATTAATTTCTCTGAAGTGAGAAAAAAAGGTATTTTTATTTCAAGACGAGCAGAGCTATTTGATAGAGAGGTATCTGATTACATGCCTGAGGGATTTGACCCATTTTCAAATTCACGGGGGGAGTCTTTGATAGAGACTTACTATATCCACCTCAGGGCATACGACCCAGACGACAAATACAACGACCCAGAAAACGTGCGGCGTCTCGAGGTATTGCACCAACGCATGCTGCAGTGTACTCTGGTATAGTTGTCACCGTTACCACAACCGACTCCACGGCCGCCACTCCATGGGGACCCCTTCGCCGAGGTCGAACGCAAACGACGTCGGGTTGCGGGGGGCCTACTTGGATGGCTACTAAGTTGGTTTGTTGGTCGCTGGTTTGCATGGCTTCGCCATTAGGCTGGGTTATTACGTAGGTAAGGGCAAACTGCTCCTTTTTTCCCTTTTCCCCGCAGACTAACGGGTTCTGGCAGTAGTACTGAAATAAACAAACGGGTACGTTTCCATTTCCGGTTGAACTATTTTTCTAAAATTTCTCTCACTATCATTTTCTCATATGGTTCTCATGTTATTATTGTGTACGGAAGTATAACCTTTACATACAGTTTACAACCTTTTCCGCGAATTTTTCGTTTTATGCATTTAGTAGTTTTGATACGCGCGGTTGAAATAACATCCGCAAACGATAACATTTCGGACGCGAATTGTAACGTTTGTACTTTTACGCCCATTTTTTTAAACGCCCATTTTTATAATTTTAATGAACAGTATATGATGCGAGTGGTGACGGTTTGACGTACGAATATAATAGTAAATTTTAAAATTTTAATGTACAGTATATTACGCGATTGGTGACGGGACGACACACGAGTATTACGGGGGGGGGGGTATTATATACGGGTATTTGGATTATATTGTCGTTTCATTAAATTTAGTTAAAATTGTATTTGGCATTATTTTTTTATTGAATCGAATCGAGTTGAATGTTATTTGAATTGTATTAGAATCCAATTAAGTCGAATTGTATTTGAATTGTATGTTATTAGTTGGCATGTTACGCGGTGGCGGTTACAAGAAACACTAGGGTAAGATTATACACTTAAACGGTTACAATTACAAGCAAAACCTATCACGATAGCACAGCAAGCTTTTCTTTTCTCGGTAATTTTTTCTTAAAAGTAACTTTCTCCAGTCAGGAGACTGGATTAAATTTTTGGGGCAGGGTGAAATGTAATGCAGAAATGTCGTACCGTAGGAACGTGACAAATATCACCGTTCAGGGACGTGCGACAGATGGCGTACGACATATTTAGAAGGGACGGCCTGTTCTCACGGCCCTAGAACAGGGCCGAAGGCGTCGAACGGGCACTCAGTAAGCGAGACGACATCTGAACTCCAAACAATGAACTCGTTCGGCCCAGCCGTCCCTGGTAACGCGCCTAGCCAGGCGGCATCAAATCAAGAAAACCTGTAGAACGCGCGTAGCACGCGTTCACAGCTTATAAAAGAGAGCCGGTTTTGAGAGAAACGGAGAGTCCTGGACCACGCGCTGGTATGTGTACACAGCTGTTATTTGCTCGTGCTTAGATAATAAACCTATAGTTGTTTGCAAACCGTTTATAACGAAAGCTCTTACGCGTCCGTACTGTCTACGATACGAATATTCGCACGCTACATCATGTGCAACGAATGCGGCGAAAAACTGCATATAAATATTGTATTGTTTATGCTTGCATCAAACGTGTAAAAACATACGTGCAACTTTATGAATATTTTATAGAGATCATTACAGAGGCTAGAACATGGTTGCGGCATGGTGTAATCGATTTTCGACTGTATATATAATATGTGCTGTGTGTGTGTGTGTGTGTTTGTGTGTGTGTTGTGTGTGTGTGTGTGTTGTGCGTGTGTGTGTGTGTGTGTTGGGGGGGGGGGGGTGGGGTTTGGGGTGGTTTGGTGGGGGTTTGGGTGGGGGGGGGTTTGGTTGGGGGGTTGTGGGTTTATCTTGCATCAATGCGTAAATACATAAGTGTAACTCTATTACAGAGACATCGCGTCACATGTGATGGCTCTCTGTGAGTCGGGGGCAGTCACTTTGGCGTACAAGGCGCTGCTGCTCAGCACGCACAATCGATGGAACAGGTGTATTGCGGAAATCATTAGGCGGTTCGGCTAAACGTAATAAAACGTAATGCGGTTATGTATTTTTATTTATTTATTTATTTGATGCGTTCTGATATTATAGGCTTTGTGGCGGCGAGGTTAACGAAGTTAGTATAAGTGCTGTGTGGTGGCACGCCAAGCGGGTGGTGGGTGCATGGCAAGCAGGCTGTGCGTCTCATAAGGCAAGGCATCAGTATGAGATGTGGGTGGTGGTGGTGGTGGGCGGCACAGCTGTATACGTTGTGTAAAGTAAGTATGCCAGTAATTAGGGTGGTGGTGGTCGCGTGATACAGCTGTGTGTGTGCGGCGTGTGCGTGTGTGTGTGTGTGTGTGTGTGTGTGTGTGTGTGTGTGTTTGTGCTGTGTGTGTGTGTGTGTGTGTGTGTGTGCTGTGTGTGTAAGTAAGTAAGGGCATCAGTAAGATGTGGGTGGTGGCTCGGTAATGTGGGCACATGCTGTATTATGTGTGTAAGTAAGTAGCAGTATAGATGTGGGTGGTGTGGTGCGTGATACAGCTGCTTATATGTGGTGTAAGTAAGTAGCGTAATAGCAATTTGTGGGTGGTGGTGGGTGGTGGCGTGATACAGCTGTGTATGCTGTTGTAAGTAAGTCAGCAGTCATAGATGTGGGTGGTGGTGGTGGCGTGATACAGCTGTATATGTGTGTAAGTAGTAGCAGTGATGTGGATGGTGGTGGTCGTGATATGTGGTGGCGTGTGTGTGCGTGCGTGCAGTGCGTGCGTGCGTGCGTGCGTGGCGTGGCGTGCGTGTGTGGTGTGTGATGGTGTAAGTAGGCAGGGGTACATGTGGCGTGGTTGGCATAGCGTGACGCGGCTGTGGGGCGTGGCGGTGTAAGTAACAGGAGTCATGAAATGTGAGTGTGTAAGTACTAGTAGACATCAGTAGATGTTAGAGGCATGAACAGCGCCGTACGTATTAAGGGCATAAGAAGATCAGGGGATGGGCATGACTTGACTCGAGTTCTTTTCGCTGATGACGTAAAGCCGCTTTGGTGGGGGCACACATCACATCCTCAGGTAAATCTCTAAAACCACGACGTAAAAACGTACCTTCTGTCGTAACGTTCTGAAGTATTTCTACCAATTTAGCTGATATGCGGGGTGTCTTGTGTACCAACGCTGGGCGTTACTCTTCGCATAACACACAATTGTAGAATTTAGTTATTACTCATAGATGCAACATGTTTGATATCTAATCTCCTATGACGAATTTTCAAATTGTGAGCAGGTGGCTGTCGTTTTGCTGCCGAGAATAAACTAGTAAAGGTCGCTGGCAAGTTTCTAACGGTGAAATTTTACGTCCATTATAATTATTTAAAAACGCATTTTCTGGGGGCAGAAAAAGCCGCTTCTTTTGGACGACGTGCGCGTGCAAACTTTTATGGAGGTTAATAAACGCGGATGCCATGCGAGCCAGCGTAATATTGCGCGCATGATGTACAGTTGGTGGGCCAAAGACTAAAGCGCGCTAAAAAACGCGCTACAGCGCCGCTAGCACTGGAGTGCGTGGGCACAGATGTTTAGCAAACAAAATGCGGGCTAATGGCGGTGGTTTTCTCCTTTCGTTTTTGTTTTCTCGCTTCCGTGTTTCTGTCGCGCTTTAGCTGCATGGCGTATATGTGGCGTCTGTTGTGGCGTCTGTGTGGTATCTGGTGTGGCGTCTGTGTGGCGTCTGCCCTGCGATATGTTGTAGCGTCTGTGTGCGTCCTATCGTGGGCGTCTATGTGGCGTCTGTGTGGCGTCTGTGTGGTATCTGTGTGGCGTATGTTGTGGCGTCTGCCTTGCGTATGTGTAGCGTTTTGTGGTGGGCGTCCTATGTGGTGTGCTGTGTGGTATCTGTGTGGCGTAATGTGTAGGCGTATGTGTAGCGTTTGCGGTGGCGTCCTGTGTGGGCGTCTGTGTGGCGTCTGTGGGGGCGTCTGTGTGCGTCTAGTGTGGCGTCTGTGTGGCGTCGGTAGTGGCGTCTGTATGGCGTCTGCCTGGCGTCCTGTGTGGCGTTGTGTGTATCTGTGTGGCCGTCTGTGTGGCGTCTGTGTGGGCGTCGTATGTGGGCCCCGGGTCCCCCCCCCCTGTGTGGTAATCTGTGTGGCGTGCTGTGTGGCGTCTGTGTGTGTATCTGTGTGGCGTCGTGTGCGCGTCTGCCTGCGTATGTGTAGCGTCTGGTGTGGGCGTCTAATGTGGCGTCTATGTGGCGTCTGTGTGCGCGTCTGTGTGGGCGTCCTATGTGGCGTCTGTGTGGTATCTGTGTGGCGTATGTGTAGCGTATGTGTAGGCGTTTGCGGTGGCGTCTGTGTGGCGTCTGTGTGGCGTCTGTGGGCGTCCTGTGTGGCGTTCTGTGTGGCGTCTGTGTGGCGTCGGTGTGGCGTCCGTATGGCGTCTGCCTGGCGATCTATGTGGCGTCTGTGTGGCGTATGTGTGGCGTCTGTGTGGCGTCGGTGTGGTATCTGTGTGGCGTCTGTGTGGCGTCTGCCTGGCGTCTGTGTGGCGTCTGCCTGGCGTCTGTGTGGCGTCTGTGTGGCGTCTATGTGGCGTCTGTGTGATATCTGTGTGGCGTCTGCCTGGCGTCTGTGTGGCGTCTGTATGGCGTCTGCTGCTGCGACGATGTGTATACGCGGTCTTACAGTGACTACGATGTTATTATCCGGACTGAGAACAAGCGTCCCTCTTTTCTTGCCTCGATGAAAGCCACTCGGGTCCGAAAATGGCTCGTGTATGATGAAGTTGCTGGCATTGTAATTTGTCAGCAGGCATTAATCTGTTGAAAGGCGTTAAGAATTTTGAGCGGGAAAAAGAAAGAGAGCGAGAGAGAGAGGAAAAACATTGCGAGAGGGAGATGGAACAGAAGAGAAGCGGGATTGTGCGTGAGAGTGTGCGCGTTAGAGAGTAAGCTAGCTTGTGAGTGAGTGAGTGAGTGAGTGAGTGAGTGAGTGAGTGAGTGAGCGAGCGAGCGAGCGAGCGCATGAGTGAGCGAGCGAGCGAGCGCATGAGTGACCGAGCGAGCGCGTGTGCGAGCGAGCAAGTACAGTTCAGCACAGTCCACCGCTGCCGGCCGCAATTTGCGATGAAAAGCACGGAATAGTCGTTTCGGATATAGTCGTTCGAAAAACGTGTTACACGAAATGAGTGTCGGCGGGGGCATACATCTCTAATCCGTCGCCTCGCCCTTTATTATCCGCTGCGAAATTTAATTCCCGATGGCTTTTGCTCGAGCGTGGGCGCGGGCGACTTTTTTTTTCATCACCGCGCCGCGACTTTCCTCTCCGGTCACCTGATGGATGATTCATAATGTTCCACGTGGGGGAGAGAAGCGCGGCGCTGCAAAGGTGCTTATTGCTGCGTGGAAGCGCCGCACAACTATAAACAGCATGAGAGCAGGTGCGTAGCGTGCCACACTGCTATACTGTGAGTGCGTAGTTGTAGTACTCAAGCACCCCCTCCTCGTGTTTACTTGACTTGCCACCGCCACCACACGTCACTCTCGATCGTTACAGAACATTCTCGTTATCTCAACGCTGCGCAAGTCAATCGGGCCACGAATTCGTTCGTCTTAGAATATAAGCTGTATAAAATATAAGCAGAATATAAGCTGTATAGAATATAAGCAGAATATAAGCTGTATAGAATATAAGCAGAATATAAGCTGTGTAGAATATAAGCAGAATATAAGCTGTGTAGAAAATAAGCTATATATATAAGCTGCGTATATATATATATATATATACACATTATACGCATATATATATACGCATATTATATAGCTGCAGCATATATATATAAGCTGTATATATATAGTATATATATATAAGCAGTATATATATAGCTATATTATTTTTTTATATAGTTATTTTATATATATTATTTTTTTATATATATTATATTACTTCGTGTTGTATATATATATATTTTTACATATATATATAAATATATATGATACTATATATATATATATATATAGTATGCATATATATATATATATATATATTATAGCGGCGCGCATATGTAGTTATGCATCAGAATCACGATCTTGTTTGCGATTCGATGTAATCGGCCTCGCATTCGCTCGTCTAGAATATATATCTAAAACTATATATATTTATATATATATACATATATATATTGAATATAGATATATATATATATATATATATATATATAAAGAGAGAGAACAGAGAGAGAGCGAGCCGAAAGAAAGAGAGAGAGAGAGAGAGGCGCGAAGCGAGAGAAAGAGAGAGGGGAAGAGAGAGAGAGGAAGAAAGAAGAGAGAGAGAGGCAGCATATGTAGTTATGCACTGAATCACGAGTTCTTTTCGCATTCGAATCTAATCTTCCGCCGCGATTACTTGTCAGTAGTCCAGGATGGTGTCGCGGAGTGAATGCGATCAGAATCCTCTGATCGTACCATGATGGCATGACTATAGGTTTATACCGCGCAGCAAGCGTGTCGCCTACAGTCTCAGTAACATAGAGCAAAGCGAAATGGCATAATATATATATATATATATACTATAATAATATACTATATACTAGTTTCACTGCTTCGTGAATCGCACACGCGCGTATTATGTGCGCGTATGCACCTGCTGGGTGGTGTGTGTCCTCACTCATGGCCGATGCTATACATTTCGGCGATCATTGACGCCTATCCGTAATATATCCAATGCGCGCCGCCTTTTAATCGGTAAGGATATATTTGTCATGAAATCAACCGGTTTCTCAGTAGCAACGGCGTGTTACAATAGACGCGGAGCTACGTTATGACTTACGTAGTGTGTTCGCTGTGTGTGTTGTGTTTTTTTGTGTTGTGTGCTGCTTGTAGTGCGTTGTGCGTGTGCGTGCTGCGTGTGGCGTGTGCGTGATGCGTGTGCAGTGTGCGCGTGTGGTGTGCGCGTTGCGCGTGCGCGTGTGCGTGTGCGTGGCGCTGTGATGCGTCTGCGTGTGCGTGTGCGTTGTGCGTCTGGTATGCGTCTGCGTGTGCGTTGCGCTCGTGTGTGCGTGTGTGCGTGCGTTGGTCGGCGGAACGCAGCCGTGTATATACTATAACAGCAAATACAAGCCACAATCCACAAGCGTTCGTTTTTCTCGACTTCAACTGCGTCGAGCAATCAAAATGCACTCGCCATCCACACCGCTCTGTCCGTCGCGCGTGTTCGCAAAATATGCATGCAGGATGAGCGGAGTTAATGCTATGATGCTTTATCGCACGCCGTGCGCCACTGTATTGCCGCCGATTCCTCAGCATAAAGGTTTCCACAGCGACGAGAGCAGGCATTTTCATCTGCTAACACACCATTAAAGTTAACGACTTTGCTCAAATTATACGAGCCCGCCCCTAGAGTCTAATGCTGCAATCGATTCTAAGGCCCCAGCTGGCGGTCTGGTGGCGTCAGTAGTCAGTATTCCGCCGATACGAACCGAATCTTCTTTGAACATCATATATATATATATTATATTTATATATATATTATTATTATATTAATAATACATATATAGAGAGAAGAGAGAGAGAGAGAGAGAGAGACGATTTGTACGTGTGCGTGTGCGTATCGCGCGCGCGCGTGTGTGAGTGCATATATTAATATATATATATATTATATATATAATACATATAATATATATATATATCAATCACACATGCCATTGTGCAGGCGCAACGCCAGCCGCAGTAACCGCGTTGACCGCAGAGACGTCAACGAGTTGAAGTGCTAATAACATTGGCCTTTCCCCGCCGCTCGCCTCGGATGACAACGCTCGCTCGTGGCCTGCGGGCCGCAACATTAGCGAGCAAAACTATGCTCGCCTACGGCTGCCGTCACGTATCGTGGCCACGTTGATAACCGCTGATCAAGTGATACGCACGCTCGGCTGGAATCTATCCATGGGAATCCAAGACGCACGCATTATGTAAGGCGCTATGATAAGAGAGCATGATCTTCTCTCTCTCTCTCTCTCTCTCTCTCTCTCTCTCTCCTCTCTCTCCTCCTCTCTCTCTCTGCTCTCTCTTCTTCTCTCTCTTCTCTCTCTCTCTCTCTCTCTTTCTCTCTCTGCTCTCTCCTAGTGTTTCAGTCGCGAGGCGGTGCCGCCCGCGAGATCTCGCAGGATTTCGAATGCTCAGGTTGTTCTCATATATGAGTATTACTAATACTATATATCTAATTATATATATTATCTTTTATATTAATATATATATCGATTTAATAATTATATATATATAATTATATATATATATATATAGAGAGGAGAGAGAGAGAGAGAGAGAGAGAGAGAGAGAGAGAGAGAGAAAGAGAGAGCGAGAGAGAGAGCAACACACCTATATGCGATTACATAGTTGCGTGTGAGAACTGCAGGCAAGACGAAAGAGATCCGATCAGAGAAGAATCGGGGGAAGATCCATCCTGGAGAGACGGCATCGCATTTCAACGTGACAATATAAGCGCGCGGTGTACTTGATAGCCGACAGATCACGGACGACTAAGCTTCTTTCAGCGTTTGTTTTATCCGCCCAGTTGCCATTAGTCTGCCGCGGTCCACAGGGACTAAACCGCGGAGGTGTGCGACTCTCGTATTTTAGCCTAATGGACTTAGCATTCCCAGCGGCGACAGCAAATGGGCGGGAAACGTGATTATGACTTCTGCACCGCTCCGCAGCGGCGTGACTTACGCATCTGCAAGTGCAGGTTTGCTGTACGCAGTCGACCGTATAATCATGTAGAGTATATAAGAGTGCCTCCCGCGTGCCACGGTGCCGTCAGCTGCGCTATACCTTAAAAGTGTAGGCCGGCCTAAATTCGAGGTATTCGTTCGCGTAGAGATGCGCACGCACGCACGCGCGCACATATAGACGTGCGTGTGTACGCACGCACGCGCGCGCGCACATGTAGAAGCGCGTGTGCACGCACGCACGCACGCACGCGCGCGCGCGCATGCACACACGCACGCGAAACATAGACACATTTTACAGACACATGCGTGCACACATCCATGCACAATTACAAGCACAATTACACGCTCGCCCGCGGAAACGCAAGTACCTTCTAACGTCTAGACGCACACGCGCACTCGCGCACGCGCACACGCACGCGCGCGCGCATGCCCCACGAACGCACAATGGCGTGAAAACTCAAATCAATACAGCGACATTTGATTAAACGACGCTACTCAACAGAACGAAACGAATAATAACTCTATAATAGCGTGTATATATTGTATTTAGAAAACGATTGCAAAGTACCAGCCCGCAACGTGTCTAGAGGCGTCACGCGAACTCGGCGTAGCCTCGTCTATCACGGAAGCCAGCGTGGCGATAACATCATATTACATATAAGCTCATATATATATTTTCTGCTCGCATAAACCCTCGCGACGCGGTCTTCGTTGCGTGGCTCGCAGCCGCTCGTTCGTGTGTATTTCGGATGCAGGCTACATTGTGAGCACACCTCGTTCGCGACTCAATTGCGACGCCATTATGTTTTTTATGGGTTCCGTTCGTTTGCTATCGCGTTGCGAGATGTCGCGAGAGAAGTTTTACGAGGCCGGGCACTGATGTGGGACACGGCTTATTACAGGCACACGTGAAACTACCGCGACACACTAAATTAAATCAGGCAAACCGACGAAGTCTCCGAAAGGTAGGCACGTCTCGTAAATTGGGCCGCACGCAGCTGATGCGCATGCGCAGAGCACGGGCGGACATCCGGGCGCGCGCAATGCTCATTTTTATGGAAAATGTCCGCTGTCGTCACCAGCGTTTCTTCCAAATAACACAATGCTACTTAAATGCGTTTTGCGTCCAATAACAGCACAAGATGAATGAATGTCGCTGTGCGTCGCTAGCATCGATCTGCAGAGGGCTTTCACAAAGCGTTCGTGTGGTGGCAGTGACCGAGCACTAAAGGAAACTCAAAGGACATTTTAAGTTAGAGACGATCGGAGTCTGTCACACGCAAATGCAGGCTTGCGGATCAATAGGTGCATTCGTCGACATCAATGTGACTTTAAAAGCTCGTTGCGTGCTACAAAAGTCAAGCGTCCGTTAATGTCTCTCCTCATCTGGAAAACATCACCGAAGAAATCGAAGGCAATTTGCTTGTTGTGCCATTATAAATCATGCAGCGCAAATATTATGATAGCGACAAATTTCGCCCGAGGCACGGCCGCTCGAATGTTTGCGCAATGAAATGTGATACAAATCACTCGGCGCAGTTTAAAGAGATGCATTACCGCGGTTTGCGTCTGCGTACACAGCGTACACCTTTACGATTCACCTGCTCATCGAGCGACCCTGTCCCCGCATCACTCACACGCATCGCCTCACGTATAATAGGTTCTTTATCTCTTCGCCCACGCGTGGCATCTATAGAAGGCGGACAGCAGCGAACGACGGAACATGCCGTGGCGTCGTGTCAGAACACATCGTGGAAACAACGTAGACATGATATTTTTCGATTTCTATCGAACGTCGGTGTGTTCCGCCGAAATTCAACACCAACACTCCCCCCCCACCAACACTCCCACCCCGACACTCCCTCCCCCAACACACTCACCCACCAACACTCCCACCCACCAACACTCCCACCCGACACTCCCTCCCCCCACCAACACTCCCACCCCGACACACCCACCCACCAACACACCCACCCACCAACACACCCACTCCTAACATTCCCT